>NC_059523.1:333030-636060 GCF_905147795.1 Pieris rapae | reverse complement strand
ATCATAACTTTATTTTTATAATCATTGGTTAAGAATACACGAATACACCACTGTTTTTTACTTTTCGACAGGATTTCTTTTATAAAAGCATGGTGATTTAGTCGTCGGAGTTACGACCTGAGAGTATAGCCACAGAGAGTAGACGCAGGCATTGTCTTCTAATGTTAGATTACAAATTGTTCTACTATGAGTTCTACTTGTTCAACTTACGTGTTATTTCAGATTGAAAAATGGCTGAGGTTCGCTAAGCTAACATTATTAGTAGCCGGCTGGGTGATGCTCACAGTAGCGTTGCTACTTAACAGAGAGAAAACTGATGTTCTACTTCACACAGCTGTCAGTGGTGGAGAAGTCAAAGGTTTGTATTGGACGAATGAATACTTGAATATGTCGCAATTCTATATTTTCAAGATAAGCCTGGGACTACCATCATACCATAAACGTATTCGAAGTATATTAAAACCAAAACTTCTTAAGATACATATTATGTACAAATGATTAAAAAAGTCTACAACGCACTCGCGAGCCTTCTTAAAAGGAGGTTCTTTTTATAAATCCCTGGGCATGTCATTGAGATCCCCCTTTTTGGGTTCTGGTTATTCAATTCCCCAATATTTATTTCAGAATACGTACTAAATACTTCAAAAGATGCCTTCAGTACGCTAATCACTTTAACGGGTCCTTTTGGAGGTCACAACACCTCCAAACAATTAACAATATGGTTGCGCAGGAGTTACGAAGATGGCGATGTGCAGGTGAGTTGTTTTATAAGACAGGCGGCCAATTGATACTACGACCCATGAACACCAAATTTTGCCTTTGCTTGCTTCTTCTCTTGACAAAAAGCTTTCACAAAAATAATTACACGTTTATTACTCCCATAAATGGCAGACAATGTACTATGTAATTGACATGACGTAAATAAAAAAGAACTCTGTGTCAGAGCACGGGCCTTATGTGTCAGCTTGTTCTAACTGCAGTACTTCTTCGATGGACGTCAAACTTGTAATCGCGACGTCTACGTAGCTTTCATGACCACTTTCCATTTAGTTTCATATTCATGATATGGCTAACTTGGATTTCTTTAAAAAAAAGATGTTTTCACGATTTTTAATTAATGTAAATGTAAATTTTTTAAAAAAATTCTTTTGTGTGTATTACAAAGGAATATTTTATTAAATAATTTTAATTCTTAGTTCCTAAGAGTAATATAGTACGTACGACATTCATACAATTAAGAATAAATTAAAAAGAGGTATTTATTTATTTATTTAATTATAAGTAATCTAACAGCTTACTTAATACATATTATTATACAAAATATTAATACAATACACAAATCCAAAACAGATTACACCGATTAACAAATTACATATAAAAAACAGAAAACAAGCATTAAAAGACAAAGTGACATTTAAAAGAAAAACAAAAGAATAAAATTAAAAAACTGCAAAATTAAGAAAAAAGCAACAAATAATACTAAAGAATTTATTAATAACTACTACTTAAAAAAAACTACTACTTAAAAATATAAGCGTATTTCAAAACGTCACGATTTAACCATTAAATACTTAAATACAAAGTTAATAGTAGGTAACGCTCGACTGGCTACGGAAAAAACAGATCATTTGACACCGTTTAGATAAACTAGGGTAATTAACTGTATATTATTCCAACTCAATTGTTTTAAATATATACTATATTTGTAAAAAAATATAAGTACATTGCCTATCCTAAGTAGTTAAGTTTTATTTTATATATTTTTTTCTTACTTTCATATAAAGGAGTTCGGTTCAAAGATAATTTATTTCATATAATTATATCAATTAGCGAGAAAATTAATATATATTAGTAGTATTAATTATTATATTATATTAGTAGGGATTATGAAATTATTAAAAAATATTAATATATTTACAATAAAAATATTAGTTTCTAACAATATGTACAATGCTATTTACAAAAGTGCAGGTAACTCGCATTAATGTTACAACATACATTATGTGAAAATTGAATCGTAACAATTTCTTAGACTCGCCTTCTCAGATATAAATAAATACAAGAAAGGCCTTTTTGATGTTTTTATAAATACATATTTATTACTGTAATTTACGTTGAACTTTTACGAAAGATAAATTTATATATTTGTGTATTTTTATTATTGCTATTTTATAGGTATATTGTTAATTTTATGTACTTAAGGATTTTTAAATTTGTAAAAAGGTTTTATTTCTTTAAAACTGGGTGGCATATTGAATATTTGTGCGCCTTCTTTGCTATAACTAAAATAATCTTAAAAGGCCGGCAACGCACTCGCGAGCCCTCTGGCATTGAGGGTGTCCATGGGCGGCGGTATCACTTAACATCAGGTGAGCCTCCTGCCCGTTTGCCCCCTGTTCTATAAAAAAAAAAAAAAAAAATCTGAATTCTTATTTCACTAACGGAGACTTGTAGGAGTTATTTATATATGGACTATAATAACTCTAACCATATATACAAAACAAATTTAGTTTACATATAAGTAAAAAACATATTTCTTTAATTAATTTGTTTCTTTTGTTTGTCGAATTTCTTTCACTTTCGTAAAAGCAAGAATAATAATAAAAGGCCGTTCAATTAAAGGCTTTACAAAAGTATATACATGTTGAATTTGTTAAATACTTTTTATCCTAATATCTTAAATACCACTGATAGAAACTCCTTCACGGATAAGAGTCCTTCAGATAAAGCCATGGACAGAGTATATCTTTCTCCATTCGCTTCCTACTGCCGCTTAAATTTTTTCTACCATTTCAAATTCTTCTCCTTCCCTCTTAGTCCTCCCCATACTAAGACAACTATCTTTAAGGTGTATATCATAAGAGCAATATTATACTTGTCTTACCAAGGGATGTTTAACGGAAATTGCTCATATAAATATCAAACATTTGAAGAGGAGAATAACGATTGTTTATCATTAATTGTTGATCCCATGCTGTCGCAGACATATGTTTCAGTAAATATTTACATCTTTTTCAAAGTGTTTATTCCTATGTTTCCCAATTGTCAAAGACGTTCACGTACGCTTAAGCAATAATTGTTATCAGATGCCGTATAAAAGCCTAAATGGAGAAGCCTCAGAAATCTGATAGCGTGTGTTACTGGAAGGTCATCATTTACTTATTTTTAGATAATATATGAGTAAACATAATAACAATTCAATGTAGCAATAAAATTGATTCGATATCACCGATCACAAATCGAATCACGCATGTTTTTGGCACACAAGGCTATTATTAATCTACTTGTTTAAATAAAAAGATGCACTCTGCCGCCAACATATATATATCCTTGTAATGAATCCAATCCAATTAATAATTTTATTGATATATATACTACACCGGCAAATAATATATTTGTATATTGTAATATTTCTAGTAAGACTTTCGAAAAAATTTGTACTACCCACCGTTTCATTGTTTTTGTTATATATAATTTATGTTGGCTGTAGAATTGCGAAGTAAATAAATACTTAAAATGTCTCATTATTCGGATAAATAAGCATATAATGTATATATGTATGTTCTTAATGTTACAACGTTGGTGTCATTTAATATTTTATTACCGTATTGTTTGTTATTCGTCCTTCGTACGGGTAAAATAATTTGTATTCTTTACTACCGACTGATCTTGATTGTTATCTTTTTATTACTGCCCAGCTTGTAGTTATAATTTATTTGAATATAATATGTAATTGGTAAATCAGTTACGTTTTCAAGAAACCATGTTTTCATCTGATAGGGTGGCAACGTACCTACGGCAGACATGATAGCTGTTTAATAATTACGTGCCTTGCCGACTTTTGAGAGAACAATTCACTCTTATTCTAAATACGTTTTGGTCTCTTTATACGAATACACCAATCAATACCTTTGTACTGCTGCTTAATATATATATACTATAACTTTAGTAAAACTTAATTTAGGATTCGATTAATATTTTTTTTGCAAATACAGAAATGTTTTATAGTTTGCCATTGCGAAAGAAGAATGGCAGTTTTACACAATAGGCCTCTTTCTAGCGTCAATATTGCGATACTGCATGTTAAAGCACTTTCTCATATACAACATTTTTTGATGAGGTAACACATGTCTTCGATCAAGACTCCTGGTTCTGCATCTCCTCTTTTACCTCGAGATCGGAAAATCTTGAACTGACATGAATGCTATGTAAAATGATGCGTAGTTTTGTCAACAGATGGCACCACATATTGTTTGCATTCGTAAAATTAATTTATATTATTCGATAACTTACCCGATATTTTATTACTTATTCTGCTATTCAGATCGGAGAAGAATCCATCCAGCCGATCTTGAGTTGGTGGTGTAACTGACACGACTTTGTTTTATATATTAAGATTTTAAGATTAACAACTTAAAAAATAGTTTAATTTAAGTTCCCTATTGTACTAGTTAAATTTAAACATCCTTGATATACATCATAGTTACAAAGTTAATTACTCATTGTTAGTCTTTAAATTGCTAATTTGTTTCGCATTCAGCTTTTTATGACACTTGTTGGGAATGCAATTATTGACACTCTAAGTATTTCAATGACAGGTTTAACACATTAAGTGGTCTTTTCTTGGATCCAAGTGGAACGGGTCCTACTAAGGGCCACTCACTCGGATGCCATCCTTAGCTCTCGTATCCGGATTTGAAAATGTTTTTTTTTCAAAAAAATAATAATACATTTGTACATATTTTCATATTTACTTATTCAAAATTCGCCATAATAATTTGTGGATTCCGGCTATTACTTTTAGTACGAGATCGGCCTGCAGGATTATTGCGCTCATCGGTTATTTCAAAGGCAAGGCAACTTGGTAGCTATTCTCCTAATTATAAATATACATGTTTTTTTAGTTTTTATCAAATACCCGATGAGCACACTAATCTTGCAGCCGGATCTTAGACAATTTGTTTCCATTGTTTAAGCTTTCAATGTGTAAATAAAACGTAGTTAAAATTTATCAGGCTTGCTGTGTCTATCTTTGGCTTTGGTGACGTTTTGAAATACTAACTGGGGAGCTGGCCATCAAATAAGTATATGATTTGCTCGTTTTTCGTAATTATACTAATAAGTCCGGACCAATTAACATTGTTTATCGTTTCATTATCGCTATTAAAAAGGCTTCAACGTGAGCAAATCATATAGATATTTTGCTTGCCAGCTATACGGGTTTAAAACTGTAAGTTTAGGTCATAGATAATTATTTAGAATACGATTAAATAATTGGCGCTGGTCTTTCCTATTGAGGGCACTTACACTTTGCACTTTTTACAATGAGATCTCGTCACAATGAGAGAAACTTTTATCTTTAATTCTTGATTAAAACTAACGTTTTGACCCCATGACACTAACAAATTAAAACACAATTTGCAAAGCAAATCTTTTTCGCTCACAACAATTGCGTAACTTTTTCTACTTCCTTATACAAGAAACGTATTTATTCTTTATGTAAGTATTTGCGGTAAAATAAAAATGTAAAATAGCTTTGCCTAAGTTTCTATAACAGCCTTGATTTCGATGCAACAGAAAATTTGCAAAACTAATGCTTTACTGTTATTTTGTTGGTTACTTTAGTTTTGTCATAGTATATAGTCATCCTTTGTATATTTTTTGTCGGTATTGGAAGGTCGGTGACCTGTTATCACAAGACTTATATAGTCCTATGTAGCATGTAAATCCCTAAAATGCCAAATTGTGAAAAATTTGGTACTGTAAAGTTTTTAGAAAATTTAAAGAGAAGAGAGAAAAGATAAAACTTCTTAAACGCAATTTTTTTTTATTATTTTATTGAAGTTACTACACAATAAAAACCGCGACGCACTCAAGAGGTTTCTGGCATTGAGTGTTGGTTTGCACCTGTTTAAAACAACTTTTATTTTAGGAATCCTCAAAGTGGAAAATAAAGCTGCAACCAGATGACGTCATAGACTTTTCTCCAAGTGCATCCGAATCCAAAATACTCATTCTCGAAAATATGGGACGTAATAGGAAAGAGAACAGCACAGAAGATGAAGATTTTCGAAATGGTATTAAGTACAATTATTAAGTATTATTTTAATTCAATATATACTCAATTGTGTAGGACCGTTCGTTGTGTTATGTCACCCCAAACCCTATGATTTTTAAAGTGAAACTTCTTAAACCTCTTAACTAAAATTTCCGTTACGTGCCATCTTAAACAATATATTTCATATTTGAGTTACCATAAGCCATTAGTAACGAAAATATATAATAACGATAACAATGATAGTAATAATTCTAATTAATGAAATTCTGTAATAATCTTAGTAGTAATAAGGTAAAGTGAAATAATTGTATTATAAATATTCATGTCTTTACCTTTTGTTAAATTTTATCTTATTTAATTTTATTTAACCAATTTCTGTCAAGTCGCATATAGTAGATCGTTTCAAAAATAAGGTCATAAAAAAGTTTCACTTCTTACGTGTTTTATTAAATAATTCGATAGATAGCTGATCTGCCTGCGACCTTTCAAATGAATTAAGTATTATTTTGCTTAAAATCGAACTAGAGACCTCCGGGTCAAGGAGTTTAACAAACCCCTGATCCTTTTTTGCCCCCAAAAATAAATTATATTGCAAAACAACGTTTACTGGGTTAGCAGGCCATGAATAAAATTGTATTCGAAAGGAACCTTCCTATTGACCGTTTCACAAATACATTCAAATTTGACACCAAATTATTTTTAAGGAACAGTTACGCTCCGTATGTCAACGAACAGCAATAAGACGGTGCCTCTCACTCTCACATACCAGCTGGATCCTTTGTCAGCGGAAGATGGAATTATATATGCGGCTCTTCTCTTGTTGACGCTTTATGTTTTAATTATTTTTGAGGTAAGAACTATCTATCAATTTATTTAGATTTTCGTTACGTTTATTATGATATAAAAAATGACATTGTACTGTATCTATATAATAACTAGATTCTTATATAAATAATAAACCAGTTACATCTAAAATGCTCTTCTTCAAACAGATAGTCAATCGAACAATCGCCGCGCTGCTATCGTCATCCTTAGGCATTGCAGTTCTGGCCATCAATGGCACCAGACCGACACTCCAGGAGCTGGTCTCCTGGCTGGACTCGGAGACACTGCTGCTGCTCTTCAGCATGATGATTTTAGTTGCTATACTTGCGGAGACGGGGCTGTTTGATTACCTTGCAGTTGTTGCTTTTGAGGTAAATTATATGCTAAGATTACTACTGATTACCCTAATATTCAAAGTTTTTTGTATTCACTAAGGCTATATATATATTATACATATATATAAACAAAGGCTTCAAATAGTCAGAAATACACATAATTTATAAGTATTAAATATCCGTTACATGGCACTACGGTTGAATTTCTAAGGCAAGAAAAGTGAGGTTATGTATGTATCCAAATATCGATGAATTAGCTTTCCAAATTCAAGCTCAAGTGTCTCAATCATTTCGGTTTATTTAACTTTCGTAAAGATACATTTTAATTTTCAAAACTTCTATTTCTTATTATTAATAATATTGTCGTATTATTCATGTCTTATATCTATCGCGCTAAACGCGGCCCGCAATCGTATTTGCACGCTTCAGTTTGGCCTTCAACATGTCAAAGCTTGCCTGTATTAATAGATTGTATATTTATATATACAAACATATTTGCTTTATTGGATTACGACCTTAACTGGTACAGTAGGTTCAAAGATAGTGGAGCTTTTATGGTCCTACTTAGAAGTTAAACCTGACTCGGGGGGAAACTTCAGCTTCGAATTACAAAGCTTTCTTTTAAATTTAGGATGTACAGATATCCCTGATTTCCAGGTCACCGGAGGAAGGACCTGGCCCCTGATTAACTGCCTCTGCTTCTTTACCGCTTTCTTCTCCACATTCCTGGACAACGTCACAACTGTGCTGTTGATGACACCGGTAACAATACGGTAATATATTCATTTAGAGATTATTTATCTAAATTAATTTATTATATACTAGAATAGAACATACGCGCAATGTCAATACTCGAAACAAACGCAGGCTGCAATTTCCCCTATATGAATAAATGATTTTTTGACTTGATTTGATTTGATTTAACACCATCTGACTATTATCTTTCAGATTATGCGAAGTGATGCAGCTGAACCCAGTTCCCGTCCTCATGTCAATGGTGATCTTCAGTAACGTGGGTGGGGCTGCCACTCCCGTGGGGGACCCGCCCAATGTCATCATCGCCAGTCATCCATCAATATTAAATGCGGTGAGACAATTATAACAATTCAATAAGCATTTATTGAAAAGTGGCGCAGAGGCTGATTACCTGGTTGCCTATTAGACAGATGATGACAAATACAGAAAGTCTCAGAAACGCTGTAGCTCTACTGGATTTTTGTTGAAAAGAAAAAATGAAAAAAAAAGGAAAAACTTTAATAGACACAATATACAGGAATATTTAAATAATGTAAAGTGCACTGGCCCTAGTAGGATTCCCTGTATTGTGGGCAGCCAGTCTCTTCCTTTTCACATGTAAATAGAAGATTCCCTATTAAATTATTTCGTAGACACACGCAGACCTATCCATAATATTGTTTCATCATTACTTTAAATCTCTTTCAGAATATCAACTTCACAAACTTCACACTTCACATGGGCCTTGGAATATTGTTCGTGAGCGTACAGACGTACTTTCAACTCCGATTTATATTTAGAGATATTAATTCATTAAGACATGCTGTACCAAGAGATATTGTGGGTAAGTCAACAGTATCCGCATCTAATTGCATTAAATATTTCAGATTGAAATTATAATATGAACCTTATGTCTAAGGTTCGGTTTAACTTTCGCTTGAACTGTGAAAAACATAGTGAGGAAACCGGCTTGCTTTAGGCCAAAAAGTCGATGGCGTGTGTCAGGCGTAGGTGGTTGATCACCTACTTGCCTATTATATTGACAAATGATTATAAAACAGATACATAAATATGATTACAATATAAACACATAGTTTTGTGCTTCTTTATATACATATATGTTGCCCTACTTAAACATAATAAAATAATATTAATAAAAACTTTTTTAACTAGAACTTGTTAAAAAGGAACAAGCAAATATTTGGTACAAAATTGTCGAACGAGAGATTCGTGCGTCCTTGACCTATTGAACGAATTAGCAGAATTCAAGGTCGGGTAAAGCAGGACATATATAATGCTATATATGTCGCAATAAATTAGTTTAATCAGGCAGTTAATTAAAGATCGATATTCAATCAAGTCGCTAGCGTTTTGATATTAATGATTGATTGATCATGATTGATTATTTCATTTGTTATTGTTATTTCGGTGTGATTGTTAAGAACTGAGAGCTTAAATTCTGTTTTGTTTTATTGTAAATGGTTAGGTTAGGTTAGATTGGGTTAGTCTTGTTGCGTAGGAACGTTTAAGAAACTCGTTAAACGTTTCTAACTTCTTTCTCTCTTCTTCACTAACTTGTCTGACGCAACTTTAGCGACTTGATTGAATATCGATATTTAATTGCCTAGAAATTCTCCAGTAATTAAATGTTATAAGTTATCTTATCTAGCACACATGACAATTATCGTAAATATAAATGTTTGTTTTTGTGTTTCTATTTCAAGTTAGTTGAGGTTAATTTTATTTTTTTCGGTTTCCGGATGTATATGGGTCTTTGTCGACCAGGTCTTCAGATATTTCAATATTCCAGAACTTCGCCAAGAGCTGGCCGTATGGAAGCGTGCGTCGGCGTCTCTCAGTCCCTACTCCAGAGACGAGGACATTGTCAAGCGGGCTCTGGAAAAAAAGGTCGAGATATTTCTATATTACTTCTAGTGTGTCCCAGCCTATTTTGTGCCATGCCCCGTGATACATTATAAAAAGAAATTAATTCTTCACTTAAGAGCTCAATTGATAGGTTTTAGGAAAAAAATACTAGGAAATTATTATGAAACACAGTAATTTTCGAAACATAAAAAAATCTGAAATACAAATTCCAAATATATATATTTGGAATTTGTATTTCAGAAATTCATAATACAAAATGTATTAGAAGTTATGTACAAAATTTTGCAATAAATTATGGTTGACGTGATTATTTATTATAGTAAGTATTTCTTTGTGAGCTTCCTGCCCGTATGCCTCCTATTAAATAAAATTATTAATAAGGAATTGTCTCTCTCTCTCTCTCTTACTCTTAAATCAGGTATAAATAATGATGATAAGTAAGAATGTAAGTATGTAGTAATAATGTATTCTTAACTTCATTACTTGTATAAATTAATATAAGTAAAGCGATGAATACGTAATAAGTTTATACGTCCTTTGTGTATAAAATATATCTTATGATCGATATGTTTCAGGTACAGAGACTAAATGTTCTGTTGTTGAAAAAAGAGAGCGGAAGTGGTACGAACAAGAATGACCCGCTTTTCTGTTCCACTCTTGCGCAGATGAAGGAAAAGGTATGTAAGTTTTTATTATATCCAACGGACTTTTACAAAGAAATTACTAAATAATCATAATAGTGGGCTTCTTAGTACCTATTGGATATGTGCGACGGCGAAGGCTAGGTTATTTTCCAAAGGCAAGAACCAGTCTATTGCACAGATCCCCGTTATCCAGGACGTTGCGCCTATTGAATGCTGTCTCCGACACTATCGACATATTTGTATGTTCGCAGAGTGAATTCACAGTATCGATATTGTGTATATTATGTGTTTAATTTTTATGTACTTTATTATATTTAATTAATTGTTTTCGATATTGTCGTATTAGCATAGGATGTAAAGATAATGTGTGTATTTCTGAAATAAAAAAATAAATAATTTATTATCCAGGTATTTACGGCTTTGGATGTTAATAGAAATTCATTTAAGACAACAAAGGCGCTATATGATGCTCCTTTATCCTTTGCCTTACATATCCCGTATTCTATTAGAGAATTAAAATCATGAAATCTTTACCCGTACGTAGAGCATACCGATTTTCAAAAAGTCGGCAACGCAGTTGCGATCCTTCCAGCATTGTGCTGGCATCACTTATTCTCAATGAGAATCAGCTCAATCGCATGCTTACCGGGACATGCAGCTCAAAACACCTGACACTTTATTTGAAATAAATATTGTTTTCTGTTTGTATTATAAAGTGTTATATGCTTGTTTGACCGCGATGAACTCCTAAAGTACTTAACCGATTTTAAATTAAATTGGCACTCCGTGAGCAGTCTGGTCCAACTTAAGAGATAGGATAGCTTAGATCTTTAATTATAGTCGGAATGTAATTTTATTGTAAATTATTTGTTTATTATTTGATACAATTCTAACAGATGGTGTTGTGTTAAAAGTAGCAACGTTTCACAGACACAGACAGCTATCTACTTTTCACATAAGTTCTCCTACCGTTTCCCTTGAATAGTTTACTACTATGTAATATAACAAAAACCTTAGCCACAGCAACGCTTGGCCGAGCCTGCTAGTATTACATAAACCTTTGTGGATATATTTCAGTACTGTATACGAGACAAGGCTCTGCTTATAAAAGCCTCCATTTGCGTCACCTTCGTCGTGGTGGTCTTCTTCCTTCACGCGATACCACAGCTCCGTAAGTATTTATTCTTTTAGTACAGTGTAAATCCTTTATAACGTCAAAAGATCCATACAGTACTGGAGAAGTACAGTACTTCACTCTTTATAACACGAAAGTGTTTCTGTATTACGTAGAAATATTTTTACATATTTAGACATCAATAACATAATTACGTGTAATTGTTTTAACTAATCTAGTGAGGTGCCGATCTAAAAAGGCACCGTTGTTGTTGATAATTGCAAAACACTTGTGCTATTATTATTAGATTACATTGCCTGTAAGAAATTTTAGTAACTGAGACTAAAATTAAAATTAAAATTTAATTTTAAATTAAAACGATCACCTACCCATTTATTTTGTAATAATAATAATAATTGATAAATAGAATATTAAAACAAATTTAAATTTAAATGTACGCAATTATATTTTTGTTGCAGAAAATCTCTCTCTAGGTTGGACAGCATTATTAGGCGCAATTCTCTTACTCTTACTAGCGGAGAGGGAAGACTTGGAGCCGATTTTGGCACGAGTTGAGTGGTCGACTCTACTCTTTTTTGGTGCTTTATTTGTTTTAATGGAGGTTTGTTAATGTTATACTATATAATAATATTAAGCCTTTATTTATAATAATTGACATATGTTATATAAAAAGAAGTATATGCCATCAAAACATAACTTGCAAAAACTAAGTCTCGCAACGCAGTTCTTTAACCATTAAAATAAAGATCCATGTCCAAGTCGGTAAATTTGTTCACTCCTTAATTAAGGGGCCTTCTGTCTTAATTAATTACGTAATTAGACAACCTATAAGAATCCTATACTAAGCATACCAATAATAAAAATCTTTTATGTATTAAATAAATACCTTGACTTTAGGCTTTCTTGAAACATTAAACACCAATTGTATTCTAAATTTTAAGCTTCTATATCTTCTAGAAGTGCCTTGGAGTTTTGCTGATCGGTCAGTGTCACAATCACGAAATTTGACTAGTTATGATTCTGTAACTACTGGTTAAAATATGACCTGATGTCTCTTTCCATTTAGGTAGTAGGTCATCAAGCATTACTAAATACATTTAGTTAAACACCGTATGTTATAATGAATACCTGAATCCTGGTATAAAATACATAATTTATATTATTTGTTACTTCACGTTATACCGGGCCATCGCATGCAACTGTATCGAGTACAAATGTAGCCCCACATGGAACACTGTTCTCACCGCTAAGCAAGAACTTTCCAGTACCAAGTCCTGGTAGGTGACCGTATTCAATGAAGTGTGGTTCGAATTATAGACGAGCAATGGCATGATCTCTTGGCGTTGCGGAGAGATGTGGGGTGTCTGCATCTTCTACCGCATTTACGGAGAGTGTCCAGATGAGTTGCTCGAATGAATACCTGCAGCTGAGTTTCATCACGGGACGTTGAAGCAGAATACGATGTTTTGTATTCGACACAATTTGACTTATGATCCATCCTTCAGGAAAGAGCGTTCCAAGTCTTATAAGGTCGGCGACGCATTTAGCATTAAGAGAGTCCGGAGGTATCACTTAACTTCTGGCCTACTACCCCTTTGGAGCCTGTTCTATAAAACAACTGTGATATTTTTCAAATAAATAATTTAGTTTGAAACTCCATAAAGTTCGTGATTAAACATTTAATGCCATAAGACAATCTGATCTCTTTAGGTACTGTCCAAACTAGGGCTCATAGCATGGATTGGCAGACTGACAGAAAACCTCATTTTGCAAGTTGGTGAAGAATCAAGACTTGCTGTGGCCATTATGCTGATCTTATGGGTATGATAAAGAGATTTTATTATTATATATTATATATATTTATTTTTTTGTCCATAATTATTGACTATTGATTTTGTCATTTAATAGAAATGTCTACCTGGTCAAATGGTATTAAAAATATAAATTATTGTCAATATATAAGGTATCTTTTACTAAGAGTTTTTTTTATTTATTGCCAAATCAATTTTGCTTTGTGAATGATAGGTTTTTCCTTAGACTGGCCAGATGTAAATAATGTGATGTAAATTGCAGGTGTCTGGCCTGGCGTCAGCATTCGTGGACAACATACCACTGAGTACAATGATGGTACGAGTAACGGCAGCCTTGTCTGATCCCACTGGCTTGGCATTACCACTCCAGCCACTAGCGTGGGCTTTGAGCTTTGGCGCTTGTTTGGGTGGTGAGTATCATACAATGTTTAGGTGGCTGTGAACAAATAGTCAACTAAAAATTTCTCATATAAGTTTTAGTTAAATATTTTTCTATATTTTTACGCAATAATATCATCAATCACAAATCTAAACACTTTGCACTAACGCCTCGGCGTTGTCAGTCTCCATAGGCAGTTACACTTTGCATCAGGTGAGCCTCCCTCTTGTTACCCAAAGACAATATTATTCTGTGATTATTTGACAGATAGACTTCTTAAACTTGTCTCTCTTATATTTTGAGTTTATTATGTGTGAAAACGTTTTTAGGTAACGGAACCCTTATTGGCGCCAGTGCAAATGTCGTGTGCGCAGGAGTCGCCGAACAACATGGCTACAGATTCACGTTCATGGAGTATTTGAAGATTGGGTTTCCTATTATGATTGGAAATCTTATTGTTGCGTCGATTTATTTACTGTTCTGTCATGTTCTGTTTACGTGGCATTAATTTTGCCAATTCCATAAATATTTATTTCGTTCGGAGCTAGCCGAAAAAACAGTTTGATGCAAAATGTTTTATGTAGGTTAAAATGTGATCTATAAAAGACAACATAAAAATAATTATGTAATAGTTAACGGTATTTTATCAAATTCACTGTGATGAAGTGCCTTAATTATATTAATATATAATATAGAACTCTTCTAAAACATAAACATAATAAATTACTGTACCTACTACTAATTACTAAGTCGGAAAATCGTCGAATTTTGTATTGAAACCAAGTGAAATTCATCGTCGTAACCAATCGTATGAAACCATGACAACAACAAATATGTCTACCGAGAGTGGTCTATTAAACTATCCCTAATTGTATATTTAAATAATTATGCCCTAACTACTTAATAAATGTAAGAGAATGGGGAAGTTTAACAAATGTAAGAGAATGGGGCAGTTTAATAAATGTAAGAGAATGGGGCAGTTAAATAAATGTAAGATAATTGCGAAGTTTAACAAATGTAAGAGAATGAGGCAGTGTTTAACGTCCTATAGTGAACTTAATCTTTAAGTGAATATGTCGATCGGACTTGCTATAGTGCTCACGGCTTATCTATTATATAGGTCCACTGTGAATCGCAGCAGTATTATTATATAAATTAATTATTACGTAAATACCAAATAAATATAAAACATAATGATTTTCTCTTAATCATGATTGTGTAAAAGCAGCCAATGCCGCCTTTACAACGCATTTTTTTTTAATTTAGAAATCAATAGCCTATAATGGTGAAAAGAATTTCTAAATCAGTCCAGTAACTCCTAAATAAGTTTAATTTTAAAATTAAAAAAAAATCGTTGCACACATTCTAATTAGTATACGTTTTAAATGAAGTCTTTAAAGTGAATGATATTCGTACAATTCAATTATAAGTCAAATTAAAGAATTTGAAATTATAATCAATGTTAATCATGTATTTTTTTATTAAAACGAGCACGTTTTGATGATAACGCGCGATGTAGGTTACATTGTGATACTTGTGTAGTATTTCTATCGTACTTAAAAACTGCCAATCAAGACACTTGAATGGTTTTTAGAATAACCGTTTCTTTAATTCCTGCGAAATATGTCCATCAGATGCAGAAAGATTAGAAAAGTAAAAAGAGAAAGAATTTGACATTCAAAATTCAAGGAAACATGGTGGCTATCCAAATAGTCTTGATACAAAAGATTTGTAGATTCTTCTATCAAAGGCTGTTAAATTCCTATAAAAATACCGAACAGACTTATGAGAATCGGTTGTAATTCATAATTGATATGTTATTTTAAAAATAATTATAAGAATATATATGTATATAATAATTCGTAAAAAAAATATTCAAAAATTTCAAAAAAATATAAAATTCGATCCCATTATTATTTTGCTAAATAAATATTTACAAAAAAGCCCCGAATGTGATCTATGTCTACAAGGTACGTAATTAAAAGAATTTTATTAATAGACTACATATTATGTCATACTTTCCAAAGGCCGATTATCTTATTTTTAATTTTAGTATGAATCGGCCTTTAGAAAACAATTTTAAAGTTTAACATTATGTAAAATGCTTTGAAAGCTCCATGTAACGTCCAATATTTATTATATGCCTCCCAGCTCAGTGGTAAGCATTAAACAGCCTTAGTTTTAATTAAAAATATATATATTTAGTTTTTTTTAATTAAATAGATTAGAAAGTAGACCTTTACCACTGAGCTGGTAGTGGAAACTAATGACTTACCATAATTTTATATTAATGTACGTATTAAAATTAGGCTTTAATCGTTAAAGTATTAATAAATATTTAAATTATTTTATAAAACTTTTTTATTGATCCCTAACAACCAACGCCATCTAGCGAACATGTGCTTTTTAATTGTGAAGAGAGGAGCATCGTACAGACACTCTACACTACAGCAGTTTCCCATCCTTAAATCTGCCATGCCTAATGTGACCAGTCGATATGTGGGACGGAAAATAGTCCCGCTTTCAAAAACCGTGCGAAAATTTGAGCAGTAGACTGTAAAAAGAACGTGCTAAGAGTTTTATTTTTATTTGTAATCGTCGCCAGCTACATTAAAACAAATTTGTTGTTCTGATAAATATATATATAACATTTTGAGGGGGGGAGGGGAATAAATTGCAGTTAATCTGCTTACGTAATACTTGAGAAAGCCTATGCCTAGCCGCGCGGATTAAAGTTTTAATGACATTAACAAGTAAACATTTCTCAACACTGTAGGTGATCCTTGCATAGGTCAGAATCTGGTTATAATCTATAACTCACTATTAGCATTCTAATATATTATAATATAAGTAATAAAAGGTTACCTAAATATTTTCAACTAAATTCTTCAAATACCTGTCAACATTTCCTATAATATCTATCTATGTTTGTTTGACCTTGAACCACTTAACATAGTTAATCTAATAAGTAAAAAACTAATGGAAAAATAATGCAGACGACATTACTAGCGGGATTTAGTTAAAGAACACAAAATTCATAGAAAATAAGTGAAGAAGAAAAGCTTTTGTGTAAGAAGCGTTTCTTTGTTTCCCTAACTTTAGGACAAGGAATGACGCATTGTTATTACCAAATCGCGTTTGGTGATGATATTTATCTTTTAAGGTTTTTTTCTGTCTCAAAGTTTAGTATTAATGGTGTTTATTTATTATTATATTTGTTTATTTATTATTGTTTTGTTATTCTGAGGTCTTTTACCGAATTGCATTTAACTCGCAAATATTTGTTAGGATATAAGTACGGCAGATTTTACACTTAGACGACACGATTGTTCAAAGTTCGTAACTAACAATAAGCATAAACAAAAGAAATCTGTTGGTATACAACTGATCCACCTATAATTTACGGGAAATTGTTAATTTTCAATCTGAAGTAGTTCCCCCTAGTTGCGTCAATATAAACTTTTAGTTTCACTATTTGCCAATAGATGGCGTTCGAAATAATAAGGTGTTACAAGATATTCGAATAGGTGGCACCAGATGTGTCTGAAAAAGAATTTGTTTCAAAAAATATTTTCGCGTGGTGTTAAGTTTTCAAGAACGAGCGGCAAACAGGCCTGTTTATCCAAATGTTTGGCCAACCAGATGTTAAGTCGTACAGCCGCTAATTAATACCCATGATAACAGAAGACTCACACAGGTGTTCTGAACCTTTAAAGACAAATAAGTTTTTTATTAAGATTATACATGATAAACATAAGAGAGGAATCTGCCTCGGTTCGAAATTCCTTCAACAAGTTCCGCGAAGTGGTTGTTGGCAGCAGAAGAGTGTTTAAAGCGTTCACTATTGAACGAAAGAACGATTTATATTAAAATTCTATGACATTTTTAAAAATTATTGATAGGTAGATAATGTTTTTTATGACACGATTAATTAATATTTTTGGAAAACAATCTAATAAATGAAATTGAATTTAATAACATTAACAATTGAATATATAACTATAACTATATATAACTAACTATATTGAATATAGATCTTTATATATAATGCTTACAAATACAAAATTAAGAAATAGAATAACTAATCCTCAACTCAAAGAGCTGTCAGTAAAAGATCGCTTTCTCTGTTCAAAAATTATGGTTTCGGAAGGTTTGCTATATGGCAGAATAAAATCGAGTCTTTAAGTACACAATTGAGAGTTGGTTATTTATTTATGTCATAAGCAAAGTCAGATTAATAAACTTGTTAAAAATTAGGCGGACTTCCCTGCCCAATGTTCTATATATTTGTGGATCGTCAACAAACACTTCCTTTTTAATATAAAAAAATATGAGAAATATGTATGTTATTTTATTCGAACACATAGTAATATGAATAATAATTAATAAATATAAAATTAAATTTACACACATTTATTTGAAGTGTTTACACTGTTACAGAGTATCTGACCGATAGACTTTAATTTCTTTTATAAAAGTTAAGTTTATTGATAATGTTAAGTACATTCTCCTTTTCGCGATGTGAAGTTAATGCAAATAAATAATGTATCTTGTAAGAATAGAAATGTATTAACTATGGTGGAGCCCTCCCACAACATTGCTGTGCCTAACCAAGGTCCTTATTGTAATAAATTATAACGTGTAAAATATTTATATAAGGAATGCAATAAAGATTTGAGTTTGAGTTTAATTAAAAAAGTTTTGTCCTTGTGGCAGTGCACCTTAACCCCTAGTAGGTTTCTTCATACCCGCTGTATTGCGATATTGAGCGAGGCAAGCACCGTTTAAACCTAATAGGTGCCTTTATTTGATTAAGTTCACGACTCAAAAGTCTCTAAACTCTGATTTTGTTCCCAATCAGAGTTGGAGGAAAGACTGTTATATTTGAGCCGTTTGTTATCTTTCGCCTGCTCTGTGGCCGCACCAGCTTTTTTTCTGAGGGAAGCTTAAATGCCAATTAAGATAAAACTTTACCTGTGTACTAACTAACTTGACATTTACGTGCTATCGTGACATCAAGCCTACCTGATATTTCTTATTCCTTACCTTGTTTACGCCTAAGGCATTGCAGGCTTTGTTATTTTTTCCATTTCTGCGATTAAAGCTAAACTTTGTAAGCTTTTTCCGCACTGTTGGTTTTAATTGGGTTGTTCATAGACAATACTTTATCAAATTATTTGTATTAAAATTTTTATAGACAATATTTTTGTGAAATCAAACGCTTCAACTGGAATTTCAAATTGGTTTAAAAGGTTTTGAGTCTTTTATATCATTACAGCATTGGAATTTCAAGGAAAATAAAAAATAAAACCAATTAATATTACATTATTATAATGTATGAGATTATCTTTTTTAATAATCTAAAACGTTTCGTTCCATATTTCATAATCCATACTATTAAATAAAAATACAGTCAAAACCTGTTAAAGCGACATTCAGGGAACCATACAGTTGCGGACGTTATATCCGTTGTTATAAGTTGTTATAAGCAATACACATTTTTTATAGGTACATATATATCTAGTATAGGTATAGGTCATTTATGTGAACTTGTTGTCAAATGAAATGTTAGAAAAGAAATAACAATATTTATTAAGAAATACGTAATTAGAGTAAAAACTGTACCTAGCTGCTTACAGTACGGGTTATAAGATTTCTTTATCTTATTAGTTTAAAATCAAGTCTTCATAGTCTTCGTAAAATCTTTATCTATATATTTAAATTAACATATGATTTTTTTTTAAACAAATCAATTATTTTAGTCTGTTTTTTAACCCAGTTCAAATATTTTTTGCATTTTACGTTTCATACTCCTCAAGGTAAGAGTATCATCAGAATTAGACATTAAAGGCATTAAAATTTGTTGGCTGAGACTGTTCTTCAGGGTCTGGATGGTCTTCGTTTTCGTCGTTCGTGTTATAATTGACACTTTCAGCTTCTGCAAGAATTTGTGAAATGGCCGGGAAGAAGTTCGGATGAGGTGGGAGAAAGTGCGTAGTTATTCCTTCAATGCTTATTAATAAGATTCCGTATCATCCGTATTGTTTTGTTTTGTTGGGACAAGAAGCGGTAGTAGTCGATGAATATCGATAAAATTTTGATCGGTCGTTGTAAACGATGTCGTTATAATCGGTTTCGACTGTAGTTCCTCTACCAAAGCTGTGAATTTTATTAACAATAATTGATTTAATGGGCGCTATTTCGAACTTAAACTATTCTAAATCTTTAAAAAAATATGATTTTGTATAATTTTTACAGAAAATCCCATAAAAAAGGTACATCGTGCAACGGTGACTATATAAACATGCGAAATGGTTATATTCAAATGAAACCATAGAGAGCAATAATAATACCTTGACTTAAATTAAAATAATTGGCGTGAAAAGTGTCGTGGCCTACTTGTCATAACGAACTTATGAAATGAGATCATAAGGGTTACTGAAAGTTTGTGAAAGTTAATTTTTATTGACAATACTTGACTGTAGCATGCGTAGACTTAGTCTAACAGTGCTTGAAAACCTAAAAAGGTACTCTTTCATGTTCTCGTAAGGGTTTAACTCTTTGTCAAATGTGTACCGGTATAATTGTTCAAGTGGAATATTTAAAAATACATTGGGATGTATAATAACTGCCGCTTATATAAGGAATAATTCATTATCCTTTTTTTAAATATATACTTACATTATACGTTTAATTAAAAAACATATTGATAGTAATTAGTATCATATCTAATTGTATCAGTATTTTCAGTGACAGTATTGCTTTGGAATTACGAAGGCTTCAATTAATGTTTAATGAACGGTAAAACTAATCATTAGGGCGATTAGGGCGTTTGTTACACAAAACAAAACAGTGATCGCGCAAGCGTAATAAAATTTATTTGTTTGAAAATCTGAAACGCATCCAAGTAGAAGAGAAACATTTTAATACGAGTAAACAAATGTGCACAGGCACTCGAATAACACTTATGTATTAGGCGGCGATTTGAATTAGTCGCGTAATACGATCGAATGGTTTTGATGTAAGAGCCTGCTTCAGTAATATAGACTTTCCGTATAATAATATTAAAGTCTAAATTTTATAGCTTGCGTTTGACGTTTCATGTCCATCGCCATTTTCCATGATGGCCGAAACGTGAATGCGACATCTACAGTCTATATCGCGTTTAGTGTCAACGCGAGTATTAACCGTAGTGGTTGTGTACCCAACCTCTTGCTTAGAACCTTTGTAAGATAAATCATACGGAAAATCACCATAACATACAAATAAATGCTTGCAATTAGTTAAAAAATTATTCACTCTTTGTAATTTATCAAAGGAACCCGTGCAAGGCAATGTATATTAGTTAATATTGAATTTATCGCGCTTGTTTGAATTGTCGTTTGTGGGAATCGATATTAGGTGTTATTAATGAAATTACTAAGGTGCTCCAAGTGATATTGTGTAGAACCTGTTTAAAATCTCGTTAAATTTAGGTCGTGTTAAAATCGATAGAGTAAATAAAAAAATGCATAATTTCCCCATGGTATAATCGGTTCGATACCGGTTAAGTTTTTCCGCTGTTGTGCTCTTGATAGTGCCAGTGTTAGTGCTATGTGTAATAAATTATTGTGATTCACTTATACACGAAGGTTAGTAAACATTACTAATATAATTTCACCTGCATTATCTAAAATTGTATCTCAAATCTTATCAATCCTCCTTCGTTCAATTTTTGTTTTCAATCGCTAATGATAATGATTCCAAAAAAGGTTTAATGTAGATAGTGAATTATAGAATAGTCTATGTTCTGAATAATTTATTCAAAATGCTTAGATAGATAATTTTTATGATCGCGTGATGGTTTTATCGTAAACTGAAATCTACCATTGTTTTGTGACATTCAAACTATGATAATGTGTTTGCTATAATACCAGACATTAGAGACTATTAAATTCACTTATTTTACTATGAATACTTTTTGCTTTTAATTAATTGACTTTCCTTGACCTTTATAATGATTATTAGCCTACCCATTTTTTTCAGATAAGGTATGTTTACATTAATGCTTGTGCAAATAAGCAATTTGCTATCTATATTGCTAAAATTCTAAATTACATATCTATTATACCATTGGATGTTATAATTACATGTTATTTATTCCATAAGTTAGAACAAGTGCAGAATCCTTTTAAATTGTGTAACATTCACAACACAATGCCACTTTAAATGAAAAGCTATGAAGATGTGCTTGTGGGGATACATAAGTAGCTCCATAGAAGGTTTTTCTACCTTTACCAGCACACTTTGTGGAGTACACTCTTCAGTGTTATAGTATTGTTTTATTTAATACAATTATTTTACATTATGTATATTACTTAGTACTTACATACTTACTTGAGATTGTTTCTTCGAAATAGTAATCATTTCAGTAATCACTGATAGCCGCCAGAAGTAATTAAAATTAAGTATATATACATACATATATATATATATATATATATATGTAGGATTGTGTGTTGTGTTTCACCACATGATATATAGGCAAATATATAGAAAAAATATATTTTGTAAATTTACTAAAACAACAGTAAAACTGTATAAAAATGAAGCTTAAAACAAAGATATTTAATAAATCTTTTTTTCTTTTACCCCATTTCTATCATATGAGTAGAATACCAACTTATTATATGCCTCTTAGCAATCTTAAATATTTAATATTTGTACTAAACACAATTTATAATCTTTAAGAAAACTGAGATCCATTGCTCAACTGTGTTGCTTTTGTAATAAAATATGTTTATGTTGTCTGCTGTTAATATTGCAATTGATTGTATACATATTATCATTATGTCTGTCCCATGCCGAACTTCAGAAATATCTTGTATAGCTAAAATAGTGTCTAGCTCCACAGTTCTAAAGCCAGTGGAACAGGTTTACATTTAACTAAGAATCCAGTTACACAGTTAACTTTGCACTTGCTTAGCTTATTCTGATGTTAAATTTTGTTTTACTGGAAATTATATATATTTATAAAGGGAATGTAGCAAATCTTTATATTTATATATATATAAAGTTCAAAGTTACAGACTTTTACTGATAATCCAACTAAACAACAATAGCCAGATATTTAAAATCGAAATCCACAAATAATTTGAAGGAAAAACATGTAGTGCAATAAGCAACCAATTATAGTTTGTCATACTTATTAAAATTATTAACTATTTGCAAAAATTTATTAATTCATATTAATAACTAACAATTATGCAAATATATTAAAATAAAACTTCTTTAATCAATATATTTTTTTTAATTTAATCTTGATGTTTTTTTATTAAGATAAAAAAAATTGCATAAAAGATTATTTTAGTATACTGCAGTAAAGCCTTTATTTTTAATACTTTAATATCTGAATCATTGATTAAACTTGGCCCGCCTTAATACTCTAAAGAAAGTCCTAACCCAAACATGGAAGATGTTATTCTAAATCTAGTGTTACTAATAGCGTTACTTGATACTATAATGAATAATACTGTGATAGCTACTATATATACTAGCAGTGTGTTCAGTGATTTCATTGTTTACTTTATACACTCACAGCTGTGTCATAGTCTGAATAAGATTATGTTACCTGGTATGATAAATATTTTTTAATAAGGTTTATTAAAATACCTATATGTAACAGAGATAGACCCAGTTAATTCTTAATGAATTAAAGAAAGAAAAGGATATTCAGTATCAATTATATAAATTATGTATGATATAGTGATGACATAAAAGCCATAGTTATAAATTACTTAATTAATATCTTTGTAAGTCATAGAGAAATTTCGATTTATAATAGATAGAGAAAATTTATAAAAAGGCTATATTAGCAAACAAATTCAATAAACTTACTCTACAATTCTCAACGGAACGTCATCCTCCAACTGGTGATGTCAAAATTAAATATATATTATTTAATTTTTATATCAATTATAAGTAGTATAGTTAATATTTTTTAATACATACTATACAGTATGTTAAATATGAGTTTTATTAATTCTTTGAGAGTATAATGGTATAAGCGAAACTTACACTTAAAAATACATCCTGACACAATAATGTCGCCATCGCAATTCCCGACAAATCAAAGTAATAATAAAACAATCTTCACAATTCTAGGTGTTTCGGTGAACTACGGACGTATTTATAAAAAGCAACTTACCGGTTAATAATCTCGGCGACCTAGAAGGGTAAAAACTAGTCTAACGCCTAGTCATGTTAAGTCTTTATATGGAGGCTGGAGACCTAGATTTAAATAAGGGTTTCTATTTTTAATCTTACTTGGTCAGCGGTTTAATTAAGTGTAAAGTTTGTATGTGGAATTATACTTATACACTGGGGCTTTGCGTGCATGCCTCTTCATTTAGTTTTATGTCTTGTCCCCTGAATCACAGGGAATTTTTGTCCTTCTGTATTTCCAAACTTTAGTCTACTGAAGTATACCAACCTTCTAGCCATTTGTGTGTGTTTCAATGATTATAGTAATGCTTACATTTTTCATTATTGTAAACATTTCTATTAGTAATAGTACCAATATATTTTATTAGTGCAATTCTTCTAGTTACGTTTATAAATGACGTATAAATTTGTATAATAACAGTGTTCTAGTATTTGAAAGATCCCTAAGATTATATATTTGAGTCGCGGTTAAAAGGGATATTACTTCTACATACGCACTTACCTCTGGTTATAAATAGATTAACAATAGACGCAAATATACAATATTAATCGCACAGAGCCTAATGTAGTAAGATTGAAACAAATTTCTTTTGTATGAATCAAAATAACCCATTAAAATGTATGTGAACATAATTGTTCTTTGAAAAGACAAAAGAAACCTAAATAGATAAGAGAGTAGTTATTGTTCTTGATTCCTCTGATAAAAATATGGTGGGCGTGTGAAAGATGTTTAGATTATGAATGTTTACAAATGTAACTTACTCGAAAATAAGTTCAATGACGCACAACTAAGATACGAACTTTGTCAAATAGCCATTGCACTGGTATATGAAGTGTTTTTACTCCGGAAGTTCTGACTTCGATGCCTTGTATAACACAAATAAGTCTATACTTAGTTGTAAGTTATACAATAATTTAGAAATTTTAATTAAATAATATATCAGCTACAAAATGAATGATACAAAGGAAACATTATGGACTATCTTTTGTATACGTTCTATAGTTTATATTTAGTTTCTTTAAAATACGATATCAGAGATATTAACATGCCTGATACAATATTGCTTTAGATATTTGTAATAAAAAATACATCTTAACAATATTTATATAATACAATTCCAATAAGTGTGTATTTATAAATACTGTATACATATTTGAAAATGTATATATGACACGTAGAAACCAAGGCTTTAAACTAAAAGGAGGCATACATAGTAAATTATAAAACTCCTTTGAGGACTGGCAGTGTAGAATAAAAAGAAAGTAGGCGCGAACAGAAATTCGAACTGCAGAAACTCGATGCGCTAATGCGTTCTAGCAATATGCGTCTAATGGAACGTACCAGGTGATGTTCGTGGAAGTTTTATTTTTAATCCCGATTAATCCGTAGATTCAGGGAATCGTTTAATTTTTACTCAGTTAACTGTGAAAATGTTTTGTTTAATTAAATTCTCCGATTGGGTTGAGTTTATCTCATTGTATTTGGTTAGTACTAATGAGAAATTCTATACGGCAAGGTAAGTTGCTTTTGTAAACTCAAAAAAATGGCAATTCATGTCAATTGGCAAATGATTTGGTACGTTCTCACTGATTTTATTAAGTACTTATTTACTTAGCTAAAAATATGTTTTTTTAAATCGATCTAGTTTGTTTTCTTATTAGTTGACACTAGTTTATATAAACTAAATAAACATTTTTGGCTGAAATATAGGATCTCTTTCATTTTATGCCGTTTGTAGTAGTCTCCTGGGCCGAGGGTTCATGGGATAGTAATGGTGACCAATAGCTGTTGCTATCCTGTTCATCGAATAAGTATCGCGATACAGGAACTATGATAACTAGGATACGAGGAAATTCTTTTTTCTTTTAATATTTTATTAAAAATATTGTAAAAAATGTATAAAATAACACACAGTGTTGGAAATAATTGTTAGTTGATTGGTACGAGCTTTTCTTGAAGGAAAAGAGCGTACCGATTCTTAAAAGAATTCTTAATTAATATTTAATACTTCTGTTGAGTATGTAAAATAAAACGATGGTAGGTTCACCGCAATGATAAATATATATAAAATTTATCGCTTATAAAAAACTTACTTAGTTACTAAATTCTTGAAATTTTACATAAGTAAGTACCATATACATAAAATATTTAAACTATTTAAAATGATATCAAAGAATACGCAAACGCAATACAAAAGCCAAATTAAAAAAACTCGAAGGCAGAAGGATAAATCAGTGCAGGTAAAGAAAGGTAACGATGAGCGGCAGAAATGTTTTGTTATTTCATAAATACGTCTGCCGTGTTTCCATTGTACGGGCAAAGGTATGATGGAGTGTTTTTTGCCAAAGCATACAATTATTTACAGATTGCCTTTAAATCATCATGTAAATACTGAATTCACATTAATTCATATATTTCCGTCCTTATAAATATAGAATTAAGATGATTGTTACCATGGTTACGATGTCCGAGCCGATGTCCGATGCCGCTCATAGTGATGGGTAAGTTGGCAGGAGAATTTGGGGTCAACGCCTACTCGTTGGTCTGATCAAATAAAGACAAATATGGTTCTCAACATGCTGTGAGACAAGCTGAGTATGGAGTGGTGTGAATGCAAGTCGACGTATTGGTTAGAGCTTTTCAAGACAGGCACGACATTAAGTATTGAAAAGAAGAAGAAGATATAGCGATGTCTCTTATAATAAGACCGCTCAGAGTTATGTATGAGTATATACCGATTATGTCAAAAAGAGAAAATTAAATACATGTTATACATATATATGTACTTTAAACATGTTTCTTAGCGGTATAAAAAAGAAGAAACATCACAGTAGTGGTGAATCTTCTATATCTTATGTACAGATTTTAAAAGAAATTACGCTCGCCCGTTTTAAGACGGCATTATTTAATTAAGCTCAGATCAATAAGCTACTAAAACGGTGCGAAGATAAGGAGTATTAATTGGTCTTAATAGCACGAGAAAGCAAATTAAAACGACCTAATTATTATTAAGACGCTTTTTAATGATCCTAATTGGTCTGAAGTACAAAGTAGACAGCTTTTTCAGTTTCCTTTGGTCTGAAACATTAGCCAAACGGAAGGCTTTGCATCGATAAGGTTTGATAGTGAATCTCACCAGGTAGGGTCTTGTCTAACAATAAATCGTGAAGCCGTAAATGTGATGCATTCAGATTTATTAGTTATAAAAAACCCACAACCAACAATATACAATTAATTATCATAATAATAAGAGCTAAACTTTTGGTTTGAATACACAACCTACAAAGGCGAAAAGCGCTTGAAAGCGTGAAAAGTGATCTAAAAATTCTGGTGATAGTTTGAAACAATGGCGTTAATTTTTTTTAAATAAATCGTGATGCAACATGCAGTCATCAACAGCCGTGTTGGATCTCTCGTAGATACAGGCAAGTTTCTTTAAATGTAACGAGTTTTATAGATCTGATTCCTATGGTTTTAAAACGCATTTCTAACGTGGCATTTGTCGAGTGTCGTGAGGTCTACAACAATGGAAACACACTTTACCTGAGCTACCCAATGAGTCGAAGCGAAATCAATACGAAATTTTTAATCGCAACCTTTAAACTGATGTAAACGTTGATTTGTTTCTTTGTGACTGCCGACCGAGGGAAGCGCGTTTTCATTTGAATTTGATTTATTTTATGCTTCAAGTAATTCGCATTTTAAATACATACTGTTCTTCACAAAGGTACAGGATGTTTCGTAGTTAATTTTCATAAATCGATCTGATGGGCTGATCAATTAAAAAAAATATTGTTAACTGCCTATCTTAAATAGTTTATTTTTTATTTTTTGTAGCATTTATTTAAATACATATGCTGTAGATACATTACATATTTGTTGAACTTAAATTTACTCATTTAGTCATAGTTTATAACCATGCCAGGCCAGACAATATCGATATCCATGTATGTAGTTATTTTCTGAAGTAGTTTAAACAAAGGTGAAATTAAGTCGTTACAGCCAATTAGTGTATTATATGAACCCTACAACTAATTACTATCAGTTAAGTGGGGTTATTTGGAATATATTCAAACTAAATTGTGGGAAACCGACGGTTGTTATTGGCAAGATTATTGCATTGTTTTGAGTATGTGTGTGATTTGAAGAAGGAATTTTTCTTGCATATCCTTATAATGCGAATGATATATGAATACAATGGTACTTCGTGGATGAAAGAAAGATGATTGATGTTTGCTTGTTTTCTGCATTTTTGAAGCAATTTTTAAGGACCTATCCGGTAGTCAAACTCCAAAAAAGTACCTACATTGTTTCATGTCATCGTTTCTTAAAGCGTTGGTAATGTTTTTGATTCTGGGGTTTCAATGGGGATAATTGATTTAAGATACGACCAAGGTTAACGAATTACTACTGTACAAGAAGTCAATACAAATTCAAAAATCATTTATTCATCTAGATAACATAATGTACACTTATAAACATCAAAAAAGAAGTAAACATTGAATGCTTCTAATTTTACATTTACTGCCAGGTCTCAAATCAAGGCCGTAGAACGAAGATAAGAAATGGCAATAAACTTTCCCAGTAATATCGCTTATTAGAGGTTGGACCATCTCTAGACCAATCAGAAATAAGCGACATTACGTTTCGATTTTCGAATATACTTTTCGTAAGAATAAGGGCCTGTTTCACAATGTATGGATAAAGTGCCAAATAGCTATGCAACACATAAATTATTACTCGAAAGATAAAAGTTCCATGTAAGACACTTTTAAGACACACATGTAAGGCATTTCATGACACATAGCGCTATCTGACATTCGTGAAACGCAAAAATACTGTTTATCCTACCAATAAGTAATAAATAGCTTATTTGGAACTTATCCGGACATTGTGAAACAGACCCTAAATGTTGTTGCAATAAAATATTTTTAAAAACAAACTTCTCTATCGATATCTTTGTATATCGATGTTTAATTAGCGTTTCTGATAAAATGAGTTTAAGGTGTGGCTTATCTTGTAGTGTAAGGTTTTAATCTAGTGAAATAAAAACGTACGTTGACGCTTATATGCGCTAAGTATTTGTAACTTTTAGTATGAGTTTAGTAAGTTTGACTTAAAGCTTATATCTTGTATTCGACTCCCAGTAAATCAATTTTTTTCGGGTTGTTAAATTATTATTATTTCTTTACCCTCAGCAGGTGTTTATTTTTTTAAACAAGGGTTGCCTGGGAAAAATAGCTTGTTAGGGATAAGATCGCCTGTTGCCCAATAACTTATAAGAACAAATAAAATTTACATGTATGTATGTTTATTATTTTATTTATTTATTATTATTTTATAGAACAGGGGGCAAACGAGCAGGAGGCTCATCTGATGTGATACCGCCGTCCATGGACACTTTCAATGCCAGAGGGCTCGCGAGTGCGTTGCCGGCCTTTTAAGAATTGGTACGCTCTTTTCTGGACCCTAAGTCGAATTAGTTCGGATATACTTCAAATTTAATTGGTTTAACAAAGTGTAAAGAAATAAAAATTTGCTGACTTATTATATCACAAAAGATTTCAAAAACCAACGCATAACTGTTATTTATGGGAACGTATTAGTGGTAAGTACGATTCAACCGTGAAGGTGGGACGTGAAGTATGTGACCCATTTTAAGCTTGCGCGGGACAGTTGACAAAACTTATTTAACATGGGTTGGTTACTGGTGGGTTAAATTGTAGGTTTTAGCGATTAAATATCTTTACTTTTACAATAATAATTAGCCGGGCATCGAACCCTGGATCTCCCAAGTTGTATGTACCTTAATAATGGAGGTGTTGAAAATTGTTGAATCGTTTAACGCGTGGGCTTTTACTTCTATGGCGAAAAAAACTCTGAAATTTGTGTTAAATTTGGATTGTTTAGAAGCTTTTTGGGTGTCTGTGCCATCAGAATAATTACTGGAATCGAGTTTTAATGTAATAAAATGCCATATCTCACATACTTACTGAAAACGATATTTTTTTTATTGGCCGCACCTATATCGTCATCGTGTGTTAGGTTTTTATTTTCGTTACGGAATTTCTTGATTCGATCGCCGCACTTAAAGCCCGCGATAAATCTATGCAATAGCTTAAAAACTAAATTTTTATTATATTAAATTATGTATAAGACGGTTATATTTTTAAATAAGTTAAATATTATCTTAAACAAAAATGGCAAAAGCAACTTTTTAGTCTACAAATATTTCACGTACTAAGTTCTCACAAAGATGTTTTAATATTAAATCAAAGCTTTTCAGTTAAACCTTTTATAACCTAAACATGAGATATACCTTTGCATACAAATAGCCAGAGGCTGACCTTCAAGTGAAATGCTTTCATCTCTGGACACGGGATATTAAACTAAAACTAAAATATGATAAAGGTTTAGAAATTTGATGAAATTTAGTCCAAACAAAAGATTCAATGCCCCATTATTAAATTCTAATAAATTGTTTTAATTTAACTTAGAAATTTGAGTTTTGGCGGCGTCGGGAGGTAACGATCCGATCATTTGTCAGGTTATTTGTGGCCATGCTGTTGCTTCTAGGCTTCATATGGACAAACGACCGCGTCAGTACCGGCGTGAAGTGTAATAAGTTTATCTAATTGAACTCGCCTTCCGTGCGGTGAGTGAGATCTCCGGATGCCTAATATTACGGTACAGAATAAGCCGATAACGCACCAGAGAGCCCGCTAGCAATGTGAGTGTCTATGGGCGGCAGTATCATAACATAATATGAGCCTCTTGCCCGTTTGCCCTGTTTCATTAAAACTAAAAAAAACATTTACGTTCAGTCAGATTTCTGTTAGTGATTCCTTGAACGCTTTCTACGAGCAAGAGTTCATCATCATTTCATCATCGGATGACAATACAAAATACCATGGTAACGTTTCTGAAGGCACTTTTTACCGCGCACCACTAGTAAGTGAAACCAGCTGCCCACTACTACATATCAATTCGACATAGGGTTCTTCAAGAAACGAGCGTGCCAATTCAGAAAAGGGCCAAAATGCACTTGCAACCCTTCCGGGATGTCAGTGTCCATCGGCTGTTATATTAAAAACCGTAAATAGCATATATGCTATGCAATCTATAGATTGAAATGTCACAGCCGGAATTTGAATACCCAACCTCTAAGGTTCTATTCAAATATTTTAATCTGAACTATTATAATATATCTGTGGCCATAGGTCAGATAGGATAAATGCAACTCCATTACTATACACGACAAGCAATTAAATTATTAAGAAATCTTGAAGCCACTATTAAAATATGAAACACTCGATTAATAAGACATTCTAAGCAAAAATGTAATTATCATTGTCTGACCTATGACCACAGATTAGATTAAGTTTTGAAGACTACATTTTAATTTCAAGCACTGTTTGATTCAATTTATAATTAAAATAAGCAAACGATATCAGACATTTTCTTTATTTATTCACTGATTAAATATTAGGAACCTACACTATCTCTACGTAATTTTTTATATTTGAATGTATAATTTTTTATACTTTAATGAAAAATTCAATTCTAAGTTTATTTACTCAGACGCGCCTAGCACATTTTGTCCTAATGGTTTCAGTGTGCTAATTCAGATCGTAAGTTCGTGTCTCGGCTGTGCATTGGACTTTCTGTCTATGTGCGAATTTTATCCTCGTACGGAGAAGGGATCTCTATCATGAGGATCTCTATCTGAAAAGTCGACGACCTATGTGACCTACTTGCCTAAAAAAAACAGATACCTACAGAAATCTGAGGCGCAGATTTAAAAGGTTGTATCGCCATTTTATTTTATTATATACTTACTATAGTTATATGTGTAACTTCATATCTTTAAGAAGTGTAAAAATAAACAACATTAAAATTATATGAATCATAAAAAGTTTATTTTCGCCAAACTATGGGTATAAAGCTAGTGTAGGGTAAGGATTTTATTTGCTATGCTTTCATATTTTAACCAACGGTAGAGGGTTGTTATGTTACACTTGTAGCTATTTAAATACAGTCAATGTATGAGCAAACAATAGTGCTCTTTAGTATAATACAAAAAAATGTTATTTTATTTTGTCATTATTCAAATCAATAAATAGTTCTGTTAATTGTTAGAATCAATAAGTTTTTCCTAAACCGATATTTATTCATACCATAATTCGTAGGCTGGATTGTTTATTGAGAAAAGTGTTGCCTACTGGCTTTAGCTTGCAACTCTCATCTCTGAAGTCGTATGTTCGATCCCCGGCTGTGCACCTATGGACTTAATATGTGCGCTCAAGAAAAACATCTAATTGGTTATAAAGCAATTAGCAAGTAAAGTAAGAAATAGTATTGTGTGTCTAATGCTATTTCAGAATATCGTGCACCGCACATATTTTATAATAAAATAAAACAATTATTTAAAAAAATAATTGCATAATTTATTGTCAAATAAATGCTCTATTAGTATAACCACAGATATTAATTGAATCGTTAAGTATGTTTTGTCAAATACTGGTACGCCTAAATTAAGACCTTTGAAAAATGATTTTACTTGGAGATATATAAATATGTCATTAATAATAGAGAGTTGGTGCTTTCATCCTGAATTATTATTACAATGAAGGCTAAGAATATTGTCAATACTGTATATTTGTGCGTTGAAAATAATTTATAAACAATTAATTAATAAAACCTAAATAAAGAACAATGTAGGAATAACCCAGTACATAAATATAATAAGTATGTATTAACTGTGCACATAAACCACGCTATAAAAAGTAAGCCATAAACAATTTTATATGTCATTTGCTACACGCACCGGATTTATTGTCTCTGGTCTAATAACCACAGATTTCTGTCAATTTTATTTTTTACTACCTTGTCTAATACTAGTCATTGGCTTGATTGGTAAACTGTGTGCGTAGTGATGCTTCCGGTTATTAGCGTGGATGATACAGAAGGCTCAAAGATACTGATTTTTTTAATGTAATGAAGCAAACGGGCAGGAGGCTCATATGATGTAAAGATACCTCCGCCCATGGACACTCACAATGCTAAAGGGCTCTAGTGCGTTGCCGGTTGCTGGTACGTTATTTACTTGAAGGACCCTAAGTAATATTTTTTAATTCACAATATGGCCGCACGATAGGTTAAGTCTATTGTTTTTGTGTCTAGCATATATGTATAATCTAACGCAGTGTACTTGATAGCAAGCCTACGATGTAAATTTAATACTTGATACGCCAATATTGCATATATATTGAAACTAAACTAAAATTGGGTTTGAAATCTATGAATCTGTATAAAATCAATCTTTGAAATGTATAGAGTATCGGGACAGTTTGAATACTCGGAACTTTTAAGAAATATAAAGTAGGTAAGTACTAAGCTTTTAAATGTGATGAAATGATACGGTTATGTTCCAGTAACCTTTAACTTTCACTGAACCACATTAAATACTTAATTTACTGTATCAATATGTTAAAGAAAGTTTCATTTATAAAAATTAATAACATATGCAGTGAAGGGGTTTTATTAAATTGTTTCTGACAGTAGAACAATAATTATAGGTCATTAAATATTTATTGCGGTCAAGACGAAGATATACGGGAGTCAAACTTAAGGCTGTATATATCATCAATATGATGATATATAGAGTATAGACTGTATGATATGACATATCTTATCATTGATGCACCAGTAATTCCTGGTCTTATACTCGATACAAATTTTCATACAAAAACGTACTAAATTTAGGAGAGTCTTGTTCGGTGGACTGAAAAGTTCGAAGGCTAACATAGAAAAAAATATATTGAATTTTACTTACTTGATTCAATATTCCTTCAAGAGCGTTTTTTCGGTATCATATGTCTTTAGCTTAAAAAAAACTTAAGGCAGTTTCGGCGATTACATATATTATTCTTCTACAGAGTAAAATTTATGAATAAAATAAAAATAAACAAAAAAATAAAATATGTTTATTTTGTAATATAAGTGACAGGTATCTCTTACTCCACGTTATGAAACTTGAATGGGCATCGCTACTCATCGGCAAAGACAGAGGGTGTACGCCGAGAGAAAAAGCTGGCGTAAAAAACTCTCGGTACTCTTCTTAAATAGCAAATCATCAAACAACACTTATTTTAAAACAAATATCGCAAATTAATTAGAAGTAGCCTGCCTAGCACTAGTCCCAGACCCTTTTTCAACTAGATAATCGTTAACCTTTAGTTAGCTATGTCCTTATATTATTTCCACTTCATCAATACTGTGGCAATTCGAAGCCCAATTCATGAAAAATTACTTTAATACTAGTAGCGGCATCGATGTCAGCCTACGAACTTTTCAACGCACATGTTATCTATGTTCGGCAGTGGACGCCAACAGGCTGAAGCGAACGAACAATACAAAAACGTCGAAATAGTTCTCGGTTTTCGAAGCAGCAGACTGCTGTATATCAAAAAAGTACCAGACTTTGACATATGAGAGCCGAAGTTCGCGTAGTCTCGCTTGCGAATCTTGCATTTACTATTTTAGGTACACCAATGAAAACCGAAATAGGCATTATCTATCTTTATTGTAAGCACTGTATTACATGGCGGTTTTAAGGCGACTGACCTGATCGTGTATGTATAATTTGTATAATTTAAGTCCGTTGTTCTGAGCGAGCTTTAGAAGTTCAACAAAATGCAACAAAAAGACATGAGGAGTATGAAACATGAGTTAGTATTTTCTTCATTTAACGTGCAAGGATTCACTTGAAGCTAAACGCCTCGTACAAAAGAAAGAGACAGGTAAAGGGGTCGGGAGTTGTCGAGTGCCCTTCAAATTATACAGGTGAATTGTTAGAGTCGTGACACGTCGATGGATTATATCGATGTAATCTGGTCTAAGACTTTGTATTATTATAATTCAGTAATTAAATTGTCTCAACAACGTACAAGCCCCAGATTGAAGGCAGGAAGTCTTCCACAGTCAATGTAATGTAATGTAATCTCATCAATAGTAAGAGTATACTCCTCACTCAAAGGCTTGCCACGCACCCACTAAAAATGGGTGTCCATGTCTTAGGCGTTTGCCCCCTATTCTTTAAAAAAGACCCTCGGTTTGTTCGACAATAGTTGGTCGGTAGTACTGGTCATCTGGTTTAAGTTTTAAGACCTTTTAGCGATCTGACGTGGCCTGATATATTATAAATATCTGTTGCTTCATTTTGTACACATTGTAAGTTTTTGTGAGAAATAAAAAGAGTTTAGTTCTTAGATAAGACTGTTTCTAAAGGTTTTCAGCACAAATCCATAGGTTATTCAGCTCCTAACATTGGTTGGCCATTATAGGCCTAATTCTGGTCTTGTTCCAAGGAATGGAACTTTAAATCCATACCTTGCATTCTTGAGCTACACAGGCGGTCACAGACAAAGTGGCTATAGTTTATCTTAATCGCTAATAAAGCTAGATATAAATCTAGACATTTCAAAAGATAGGACGTGACTCACAATTTATATGTTCTACCATATTTGAACTGCTTAGGGTTATATTGACTAGCGACTTATAGGCTATATAATATAATATAACCAGTCAATATCAGTTAAAAAAGTTTCCTAAGATATAGTGTAAAACAGACCACTATGTTAAGCGGTTCCTTAATAAAAGATGTTGAGTTTATCATTAAAATTGACAAAATTAAATGGCCGCCAGTTGCCCTCCTTTTCATATATGTAATTATTTTAAGTGTAGGTACTTTATTAAGTAATGCAACAAACAATGTAAATAAATATTATGAGTCAATTCTAAGCCTTAAGTGACCTGCCAATAAAATCATTATATTGCTTAAGTAGAACGTGTATATTGGCCCTAAATGTTATCGATGTATCGGAGTATTCATAAATAATGGTTATAGCCTATACGCCTAATGTGGCTTAATTTTTTACGTATAATTATTTTAATTGCGATGTATTCAATAAAAGAAACCGGTTTGGATGTGAATATTAATTTAATTAATTGCTTGGAAATTGTGGATGAATTTATAACGTAGCAATATTTAGGATTTACCTTGGGCCAGTGTTTCCCAATCTTTGTGCCGTGCCCCATATCACATGCAACTTTTTATTATTAAATACTAAATAGGATTTGGAAGTTCTTTTCCATTTCTAAATTACGAATTATGTTTAACTATTTATCAACAAACATTTGTCGCGAACAAAGGTTTTTATTTTTACGAATGTATAGTATCTAAAATAAAATAAAATTAGTTCATAGTGTTATATTTTATTAACATGGTATTTATTTCCAGCACTCAAATATAGTATTTACAATATTCTTAACCTACTTACATATTAATAATAATACTTAATAAAACATAAATAAATAGCAAATTTAAAAAGTTTGTTTTGGCAGTGGCAGTTTTTTAAATAAAATCATTTATCGATATTTAAAGAGGTCTTCGAACAGCACTATTCCACTCCTGTTGAACGTTAAGATTTTTTTGTGTTAGCAGCGCTTAAAAATCAGGTCATACGGCCCGCGTTTGGGTGTCCACTCTAGACTCTATTAAAATAAACATTTTTAACTTTAATTATGAAAATGTATTAAAATTATTACTATTGCTTTTTGCCCGTCAAAAATACTTTTTCACAAAACGAATATGCAACATCTATCATTTGGGTACTATGTTAATTACTTCTACTGTAAAATACAAAAAGCCGGGTAAAATAGAAATTGAAATCAAACTCTTAGTATTAAAATTATTTTTTTTATTTTAAAAGAAAAACAAATATAAAACTTAAATTATTACAGTTACAGATTAATTACTAAAAGAGTTTCTTAATAGCTTTGTTATTTATGCAACCTTTGACCCTAAGACCGCTGAACCCTTTTGCATGAATATGGATAAAACTTTAGAGAATTAATTGTCAACTTTGTTCTAGTTTTAAGCGTCTACAAGCATTCTATGCTTTTTATATACAACAGGCAAATGGGCAGGTACCTAATGTTTAGGTATACTGTCGTCCATTGTAGCTGATATTAAAATAAAACCATAATTATTATGGAAAATAAGATCACTGGTATCACTTATTCCATGTCAATTAATTTTAACCTGTAGGCACCCCTACTCATCGCCAAAGAAGACAGAGAAAAGCCGGTGCAAAAAACTCTCGGTACTCTTTTAAAAAGCAAATCATCAACCAACATATATGAAACAAATAAAGCATATTGCTAGTGGGCTCGCAATAGCGTTGCCGGCCTGTTTATAAATGTTACGCTCTTTTTTTATGTACCCTGCCTGTTTGCCTCCAATTACACTCAGTATCATGAAGGCGATAGTGAAGAAAAAGTATAATTTTTGCAAAACCTGTGGAAATATTTAATTGAACCTTACCAAATTGTTTTTATTAGAATTTTCTTTCTATTATATTTGAAATATTCAAGACATGGTATAATATGTTTCTTTCAATTACAGCCAATAAGCCAAGTTTACTTTTTAATAAAGCGTTGCGCAATGATGCGGGGAGGCTAATAGACGTAGATTGGACCACAATACCTTTTTAATTCAGACACACAATGACACACTTTTGTCCTGATAAATGTCCACTGCAAAAGTACGTGTCGTCATTTTTTTAAAACGTATCATGTACTTTAATATTGTCATTTCCCAAAAATGTCATATCACAATGTCATTTGACAAATACATTATATTTTATAAATAATTCTAATATAATAACTAACCTTAAAATGTAATAACTAAAATATATTATTAATAGAAGTCCCTTTAGGCAAGGTTCCGAAGATACTGGCAGCGTTCCCCCTTTGAATAGCTAGACTAATTCTTTGTGCGAGGTAGCTGCCAGCTCTTCGGTTTCCAGTGATGTCGACTAACGTTTTTGATATTTCCCTAAAAAGCCTTATAGCGCTAGGACCCCACGGACCAAGGGTCTCAACCTCGAATGGGACAAAATCATATTCGGAGCTTAGATTTGTAAGTATTTGCTGGCTTTAGCTTATTTACTTTAAACACGTTTAGGTACCGGATTGGTGCTTCCGCATTCCTAAATTAAGTCTTCAAAAGAATCACGGTTAAACTTAAAAGCCGACAACGTACTTGCAAGTCTAGTATTGCAGGTGTCGGTGGAAACGATACGTATTTAAATGTAAGTGCGAGCAAGTTTGACTCCTTAAAATAAATTGAGTCGCCTGCTGATGTCTGTTCGAATGCGGTTTTCACAGACAAAACTCCGTAGCTCTGCCGTTATCACGAATAAAGATTCTAGCAGGAAACTATTTTCTACTCCCGAGAGAAGAAACATTTCGAATGAACCGAATTAGAATTTGACACTGAATTGAAAAATAAATTTTATCAGTGTTCCATCTTATCATCCAAATTCCAATATTTAATAATTCAATAATTGAATATAATAGTGCTAATATATGTGCGATATGCAATAATCTCCCCTATAACGCGGTAGAGCCGGACCGAGTTATAGGTAATCGCGTTGTAGGAGTATTATCGTAAGCCGATTAACACGAAGCTAATAAAGTTATTTAAGTAGTTTAATTTTATAATTACACAATTAAAACTAAATAAGGACTATATAAATCATTATGAATGGATACTACAGAAATATAACTTGAGAAATCTCCGAATTATACGGAGAAAATATAATATATATATGGAGGACGGAAATCGCATTATACGAAAACACGTTAGTGGGTTACTGTACTTGTGGTGCCTACATTATTCTTTCTTGTTACATATTTTAATGGTAGTGATTGCGCTAAGAATTAAGATACCGTTTCGATCTATTAGACATAGACACAACATTTGTTACAATATAATAATAATAGTCAATAAAAGAAAGAGAGAAAAAATAATAGGTACAGTTTAAGTGTGTAATGTGTGTTGTGGTTGTACCTGGCCCTGGCTTATGCTGTGGAGCCTGTACCACAGCGATGGTAAGGAAAAGATTTAGATTTTCTTGAAAACAAAGTGCGGTTTTCATTTTTAAACTAAAACAGATTCCCGGAACTCGAACCCAAAAGGTTGGGCTATAATAAAGAAGTAAACAGCTCAAGTTATAAAAATACATCAAGGTGGCATTTTCAACAATAAATAGCACAAAAAAGTGTTATGTTTATACGCTTTTGTTTATATTCGTTTGTTTTTTGACGGACAGATGTGAAGTGTCGACGCTTCTGTAATCCCTAAGATAGGAATCTTTTCATTGTTTAGCTTTGAATTTATAGAATAAAGAAAATAAATATATACGCAAAATACTTACGTTAAAAACTTAGGTTTTTTTATTGATTAAAGTTTGCCAACGCTCGGTACCACAAAATACTATTTTTAATGTGACAAGCACTTATAGGCAAACATGACATACATGAAGAGGCCAGATATTAAACAAAACAATTTTTTTTACAGAACGGGGCAAACGGGCAGGAGGCTCACCTGATGTTAAGTGATATTATAAATTTACTAATAAAAAAACGAAAGTCTTTTGCGTATAACACATATATGTATTTATTTTCTTTATTCTATAAATTCACATTAATTTTTTAGACAAAATTGTTGGTCAAACAAAATTAAGTTTTAGTTGACAAAATGGTATCTAAATCCACTATATCGTGGCCCATCCGTAAAGTTAAAGTTTTCATTTAAACAATGTTAGCCCATTTCATTACGGTCAGCTACCAATTTCCAATACGATGCTGCCCATATGTCAGCCCCGAAAGCTGATAAAGGTAACCAACACCCAAATAGAATACGAATCAAAATCGGTTAACAAATCCTGTTAATTTAACACGTCGTGCTCAACGAGAGAATGATTTCTAAAAAGCAATAGAAAACAAAAATAAATCATAGAAAATATGGTCTTTCGTTACTATTTAAATAAATCAGTGGCGCTACATCCTTTTTAGGTCCGGGCCTCAGATTTCTGTCGACTTTTTGAGACTAAGGCGAGCCCGTTTCCACAGAATGTTTTCCATTGGTGCACAGCTGGTGATCGAACCTACGACCCACTAGGCCAACACTGCTCTACTATTAGTACTGCAATTCTACATTAAATACCCATTTTTGCGTTTTGCAATCTTTGTTTGTTAATGAGGGTTTCATTTAAAATTTTTATTCATTAATTTTTGTACTACTGAGTCCAGAATGAATTATAATTAAAAAGCAAAATACGTGAGTAAATAAAATATTCAAACGTCACCAATCGCAATGATAAATGCGCGCCGCCATTTTGTTTTTCTATTTTCCCGCCGACCCCTTTTCATCATGGCTGACATATACTTCAAAGATTTGCTTTAATTACCTTGACAAAGGATTTTATACACAAAAACAAAGGTTTCGTGTTTCGTAAGATGTGCAAATTAATATCGGGTTACTATAGGAATTGCAATAAAGGGTTTGGGTTTTGAGAAAGATAAAAAGGGTTATAGGCCATAAAAGGTAGTTGTTTTTCTTTTACATAGGCCAGCCGTAATGCAGTAAAACCCAACGTTTATTTATCGTTGATCTACTTAAATCCTACCCTGTTACTCAGTAATACAAATTTCAAATTATTAATTAAAATTAGGTAAAATTGCCATTCATGAACAAATCGCATAACGAAACGATATACTTGTCGAAGTCGCGAACTTGGAATTATATTTGAAAAGTAATGACAATAAATTGTTTATTTGCAATAGAAAGCTTTCATTTAGATTAGTTAATTATTTAAAAAACGCACAATCAGCTATTTAAAATGTCATATTAATTATTAAAACGTTATTATATTAAGAACAGTTAAGTTATTTACAATTGTTGTCAAAACTTATCCGAGGTCGATACACTCCCACGCTATCTAGACCTTTCATTTAAAAAATTACTGATGCTTTGAAAGCCAGGTAAAGTTCAAAATAACGCTTACCTGTTGTAAATTATAACTACGCACTACTGAATGTATAATAATGATAAAAATTTATTTATTAAAGCAGATATAAGTCGGTATGGATATTATTTAATTATTTACAGTATTGTCTGGATCTATTTCACCTAGGGTATGGCAACTCTTGCTGGTTAATAACCTTTACAGAAGACGTTTTCTGTTTACCAGTAAACTATTTTTATAGAGTGAGGGGCAAACGAGCAATTCCTCTTGATCCTAAGAGATTAAAGGAGAGAGTGCTTTGGTAGCCCTTTTAAAGGTACATTTTATTGTACCGCTAACAAATCTTATTACTTAAGGAGTTTGCATTATCAATAACTAGAATTTATGTACTGTTAAAAGCAGACTATACATGAAAAAAATGATTATCGCTATTCTAAGAATTGTTATATTTGTCCCTTTGATGTGGGAATTATTGAGATTTACGACGCGAGTGTTACCAGTAAAATAATTTTAACATTTGGTTGCAAGTTTCCGGCGTAAACTTGTGATGTACTAATATACTTAATAGACTACTTAAAAAGAACTGTCCTATGTAGTCTCAAAATTATTATTATTTAAGCGAGACTTAGCTGTTTGTCTGCTTACCTCGTTGTAGCTTTTGATTACTATATTGTAAAAAAAAAAACACCAGGTTGAAAAAATTAGTGTCCCGAATATAGTACATTTTTTGTAGATTTACTTACTTCATATGTTCTTTAATATTGTGAAACATTTTTTCTATCATCAATAGTTTTCGCAGCGCATGCGATGAAAGTTATTTTATATGCATTTTTTTACACCCTGAGTAACATTATTGTAATTTTAGAAGAGATCCTTAATTTTTGTCTTGCAATAAAAATAGCCTATATTAATCAGTGATAATGTATGCTACATGGTAAAAGATGGTTTAAACTCGGTCCAGTAATTTTGAGCCAATTCCTTACAAACATACTTACATACAAATATTTTCTCTTTATAATATACTACATAAGTATAGATTAAGCGTTAAAACCGTTTACGAAGACATCAGTTTGACCAACATATCGGTTATATTGACCAAAATCAAAGATCCCCGCTTGATTCTAAATAATTATTTTGTTACAGAACTTCACCCCGAATGCCATCAAACAGGACTCGTATGAAAACAGTATTATGTGATAGTGATCTGTGAACATGGCGGCCATTTTGAAAATGTACAATTTGTCAGCTGGCGCAGTTTTGGCGCGAATCTTCGTGCTTCTCTCGTTCACCGTGTATTCCTCTTATGGTGAGTACTTACATATTACTTACTACTTAATTTAGGGAAAATTGTGTATAGTTTAGTATTGCAATTGAAATGCATTTTTATTTTAATCTTATTCTCGACTCGCGGAGGTAAAAAAAAGTTCACAGTGCCCTCAGCCATTGATAGTAATTATAACCTCGGGTGAAAGAATAGTGGGTTATATGAGTTTCCCAATAGCAATGACGCTGGATTGGAAAATAAATATCAACTGTGAAAATCGTTAGGCCAAACAGGTTTCAATATATTATTTTTTATTAAAAGCTTCTTCGGATGCTTTTATGCCAATTATTTTAATAGTTATATTTTAATATCACATGTATTTTAATTATTTGATTCTCGTATAGACAGAAGCCATATTTGCTGTGATCGTCTATAGATTGACTACTCAACAAATTAATGGAATTTATTATTCGTATTTTTTACTAAAGTAAGTATTAAAGAAAATAACCGTAGTACCTAATAACGTAGTAATCCTCCTTCATTTTGAGGACGAAACTATAACATGTCGGTTTGAACATGATTTTAATAGCATCTCCAGTAGTTATATTAAATTGTACATAATTAACGGGCGTGTTTTAAAATGGTCGACGAATGGAGTCGAACTTAGTAATTCGTGGTTATTATGTGTTTTTATTAGTACACTTTCCCGTTAAGTACAGAGCCACGGGACTCTATCATGCTTGAAGATATAATATAGTAAATATATATATTATTTTGGGTGACATTTTAAAACTATTTAAGCACTAATAAGATTTATTTTCTTATTTGGTGATTACGTCATTTATGCACCTACTAGTGAAGGTGGGGAGGCATTAATTGTAGTAAATCTGCTTATGTAATAATTAAACGGCCCCTGTAGTAAAAATCAAATATACACTTTATATACAACAATTCATATGTACAAAAGCTCTTACACATATAGATATATTTACAACACACCAATATATTATAGTACAATATTTTTAATCTACATAGTAATAGTAATAATTAAACATTTTATAAATATAATTAAAACAAATTTGAAAAGTTTGGTCTCTGTGGTAGTGTACCTTATCCGCACGAACTAATGATTTTTTATTCGAATATAAATTAAACTTATGTATCCTCCAGGCCAAAGTGTTCAAAAATTATCCCAATATTTTTGACCATATAAAGCACTCTGTCTCCCCCTTGTTATTGTAAGTGCGAGGGTTACATTTGACAAGCGTATCCAATCTATGTGACGTATCAAAAGATTTTATAACATCTGTTAAAAAACGAATAGGAATTGAGGGAATTATTAATAGACCACTCTAGATTTAAGGACTTGAATGGCAATAGGTTTTGAAGGTTTCAAATTGTGCTGTAAATGCTATTGTATTTGTATTAATTTTTTAAAAGGCATTTTTGAACTATGCGAGAGTGTTTTGCCGAAAATCGAACAATTGCGGGTACCGTCATGTGTTGTGACTAAGCCACATTGACGGACTGAAGGTCAAATTTTGTGTCGCGGTAGGATGAGGATTCGAGTTGGAATTTTTCTGAATCCAGTTTTCCTTGGAATTAATGAACGAAATTAAATGGTCGACATTCCAATCTTTATTGGAATTGTCTCAATTGACTCACACCACTCGGAAAAATATTAGGCAAAACTATATTAGCAACGTCTTATAACGCCAGCAACGATTTGATTTTTATCGTGAATGTCTGTTTCATTTATCTTTGCACTTAGGAAAACATTGTTTTGTGTATCTATACTATGGACAATCAGAGCTTTTGCTTTATAACCTATGACTGGTGAAGTAGCGTAATTTCATATGTATAAATTACATACATATATGTTTTTTTTCATTACATATATATATATATGTTTTCTTTTTTTCTATATTTGCTTTTAATTAAGTGCTCTCGTGAGCCTCTTAATTTATGGATTACTAGGATCAAGCTTCCCGTGTATACACACACGAATAAATAGAGTAACACCCATTTTAGATCTGGGCCTCAGATTTCTATGTCTGTTTCATGGTCTTTTGTACATCTAAAAGGCAACTAGGTGATCAGCCTTCTGTGCCTAACACACGCACGCCATCTTTTATGTTCTGAGGTAAGCGGGTTTCCTTATCGGTTAAATCGATATAGAAGACAACTGAACAAACATTAATAATGATAAATCTATATATTTAATTAGGACCTAAAAGAAAGATATTTACTATAATTTGCTTCGAACATATAAACACCACAGAATAATTTATATTCACGACATATAATCATGATAATCTCCATTTTGATGTCCACTTAACTATCCGCTCGCATAGATAATGTATTTTAAATGATGGCGGCGCGATTATCTATGGGCCCCTAATTTGACATTTTTTATATATCATTAACGCTTTTGTGTCTGTGAACAACTTTTGAATACTTACTTATGAATTTTTTACGCTGTTTTATATTTATTTAGAATTTAGAAATAGTTTGTGCGTCTTACACGTTGTGCCTTTAATTAAATTTGCTCTATGGATATTAACGGGAATCTATTTCAATATTTGCACCCATATTATCCAAAATAGGACAGCCAAAGTCCGCTGTATTGTAAAGTTTATTACACGAATATAATCCAAACGTTACACGAACAAAAATTTTGAATGCGCTTTTTCCCTACTAAAATATAATTTCTTTTATGTTAACTAGTCGATTTCAGGTTTTTGTGAAAATTGAAATTTGGCTTGTTATTTCAGATATCAATTTATAGTAATAGTTATAATTGATGTCAATCACAACGGAAGTATCTTCAAGTAGGATGTTGTACGCCAAGGAACCTCGCCGGGTCCCATTAGTTTCTCACTATGTTCAAAAAGGTATTTTTAAATGTAGCGGGTTAACATGTGCCCGTTGTGAACAGGAACTATAATACCGTATTAACGGAATAGATGAAAACCGCGGCGATTCAAGGGTTAATTACCGTGATATTTGCGGTAAGGGTTAAGATTGTACTATTATGTACATTTGGTTGCGTTTAACCCGTGAACCGCTATTTAACCAAATAATTCGAAGGGATTTACATTTAAAGCTACCGCACTCTGATTCTCGCGATTTTTTTATTGGACTTCCATAGTTTCTATTAGCTGTAGTGTCAAAGTGAAGGAAATTTGAGGTTTTAACTATTTCATAATAGTGAAAATCACCCTAATGCTACTATTCAAATTTAAATAATTAAGTATGGAATAGGGATGAAATGATAAAAGCTAATAGAAGATTTTGCGTTGACTCCACTTATTGTACTCAAGTACATAACGAGCACTCTTTCGTCAGGGAGCAATTATTTCAACTATATAGAAAATTAAGCGAAATAAATTGTATTAGTCAGGTATGTATGATTAGGTTTTTAGGTATCATCTCTGATAAATTGTTTTAAGAAGTTGAAATGAATATTCCTGTGAAGTCGAGACTACAAAATCCAATAAGTTTTTGGCATTTTCTACCTAGCTTAATCTCTGAATGAAGATACTGTAACTAATAATTAAATTTTTTAAACTAATTAAAATTTACTAGTAGATCTCAAATGAAGGAGATGAATCTAACCAATAGCGAGGTCTGTGGTTATACGTCAGATGATGTTAAAAAAGTAAACTGTCAAAGCGTTCGATGTTTGAAAGCTAATAGCTGAAACGTGCCGTTTCCCTAATACCGATTACTGGATTTAGAATGTTATGGCGTCTTCAGACATATTGCGTTGAAGCGTCGTTTAAGCGTGCAATGAACTCTGAACCTTAGGTTATTATTATATAATAGCTTTAAAGTGGACCCGTTTATCGTTATCGATTAATACTACAAGGATTCACGGAGTTATGCGACTTCTTCAATGCTGAGAGTGAGGAAGTTGGATGGACCTGGTCAGTCTTGCGCCATCCCAAGGTCTCATGTCATTTTCACACGCGTATATCCTAGGTATTCATAGGTATCTGATTGTCCTCCTAATGAATCACAGTCAGAGAGAGACTAAAAATAAAAGGACTCTCTTGTGCTGCTAAATGTTGCACCTAGACCTTGGACAATACAAGTCCAGTGTTAGTTTATGTATACGTAAGTTTGTATAGTAAGAAAGACCTTTGTGTGAAATTTTCTTGTAATATGTAAGAACCTATAAATTTTACTTCTTGAAAACATAGAAAGAAAAGAAAAACTTTATTTTTCAAAAAGGGGTGTTTAATTAAAATAGAAAGTGCCCTAGCCTCCACACTTGGACCTCCATCCATAGGTCGTGGGCAACTACTTTCTTCCATTTGACATATTAACGGTCACCTATTTGACGTAGTAATTTCTACATTACACTTAAACTATTGTTGTACAATAAGAGTATTTTCTGATTCAGCATAGGACTATTTGAAAAGATTTTGTGTTTAAGAAAGTGTTTAAAGATAAACTCAATTTTAGATCTTTATTGCTTTCCTTATTTTATACGTGACTCGTTATAATTTATTACAATAAGGGCCTTGATTAGGCACAGAAATGTTGTAAGAGGAGATGATATCGCATCTGAAGGAGAAAAAGCGTTGGGCGAAGAAAGTGCATTTTATATGTACTTTTGTGTTGTGGCCAAGTGGCCATATTTATTTATTGTTTCAATATATACAATTCCCGAGACCACAGACACTGCTACGATAACTCTTCTATGGACGACATGCAAGAATAACCTTACTTTGTTGTAAGTGTCGTTGGTTGGAATTATTTTAATGGGACGCATGGCAACGTGGTTTTATAAAAAAACGCTTCCCGTATAAAAGTAAGCTGATTTCACAAATCCTCGCCTAACGCGTTTAGCGCCATCTGTCATCGTGACATTTGACAGCACAGAGTAAAAATAACGCCTTCAAAGAGCTTCCGAACGTTTAAGATTATTTTTAGTTGTGGTTAAAACGGCTGACTAATATTTTAATGAGTAATGCGTTTATTGTATCACTTGTGTGTTCACTAATTTTCCTACGATTTCCATATTGTTATCATTTTACTTTTGTCAGTTCCTATACTGTAGTCTGCTCGCCTACTTGTCTATTAGAAAATGATTATGAAACATTCAGGAATCGGTCGGACTCTAAAAAGAGTCAATAAATAGTATATTATTGATCCGAGAGAAAACACCCACACGTTGCTAAGACAGTTCCTGATATCCGGCCTAACACCTATTTATTTTCTATTATTGAATGTAAGTAATCTCTAGCTCACAAACCCTGGCTTAAACGAGACAAACTTAAGAAGTATATGTTTTTGGTCATTAATTTCAAAACTAAATATTATAAGTTGGTCTTATTGTAAAGGAATAGAGGCGATTGTAGGAGAGCTCTTAGTTGAGCAAAAGTTTTGGAAGGTGTGGAGTAGGTTTAAATATTTTTTTTTATATGAATTATCCACTGTATTTTCTAGTTATATGTATTATTAATCGAGGGCATTGTTTCTTCAGATCTAACGCAGTGTTAAATTAGCTGAGATATACAGTCGAAATCTGTTATAAAAATATTAAAGGAACTACTAATATTTTGTCGTAAAAACCGATAGTCGTAACAGCCGATGACGCTTTATTAAGTACCTAATACAATTAGCCCAGTCATATTAGGGCTTTCACCTCGGAATGAAAGATAATAAGCTGCAAATTGGTATGAACCTTTGTTTTGTCATTCTAAATGTTGTCTCAAAAGTCACAATCGTTATCGTGTCCGCGTCTTAAGATATTCAAGGTCAAAGGTCACAAAAATCGGTTTTTCGCGAATATCTGGCTTCCTATTGGTTGAATGAGATTTGCATTTATTATAAAAGTTGTAGGCTATAAAATTCCCTACAACTTTTGTTTAAACTTTTTTTTCATACGACCAACCGTTTTGAAGGTAGAGCGCGAAGTGCACATCGTACAGTCATATACGGCCTAATGCAAGGTCAAGCGTGAGTTATGGTTATCAGTACGTTATAAAGTCAATTATTTACTTGGAAATTTCAATTATTAAACAATGCCTATTATTTATGTACTAACTATTAATTATTTATATTTAATTAAAGTAAGTAACTTGATTATTTATATATAATTATTCATATTTAACTATTTAAGTATAAAATATTATTAATTCTGGATTATATATTTTAGTTTTATTTTAAGTTAAAATGATAGTAAGAGTATATATTTTACACATATTTTTATTTATTATTAAATACGGCATAATATACATTTATCAAAATGTGAGTTCAAATATCAAAAGTATCTTTGTTGATTTTAATTGTAATGAAATTGGAAATGGAAGCTAATTATCTTCTTCTTCTTCGTCTTCTTCTTCTTCTTGTCGCTCAAAAATGTTCGATTCATTGTCATCATCCTCATTATCTGTCATGTTCATCTCCAAACCTTCCAGAATATCGGGATCATATGTATTTTCTTCATCGGGATTACTTGGATACAGTGAAGCGTTGAGGCAAGCTTGTCCGTTGCACTGGCCGCAAGCTAAAGAACATTGTAGCCCTGATTTTCTGCATCCACAGCGGGAACCACAACCATTTTTGCAATTGCAAAATATTACGTTTAGTAGTTCGGCTGGTGCTGGAGGTAATAACGTTCGTATGGGCTCCAGGATTTCATTTTCAAGCATCCAGCCCCATTCTTGAGGTTCTAAGTCCTTCCCTAACCACGTTTGAATCTGGTAGTAGACACGTTTTATGTGTTGATGAGCTGGTACACTTGTTGGTGGAAGTGTTGACAGTTGTACAGGTTTATTTAGTTTTGTAAATTTGATGAATTGCGTGTAACGGAAATGATCAATGTTGTCCTCAGATTTTGGAGCATTATATAATGCCAACAAGATGCGCACTCCATTTTCTAATAATGTTTGTTTTGGGCAGTTTTCTTGTTGAAATACTTCCACCAGTTTATCTAAATCAGGAATTTTTTCCAATGCTCTAGTAACCGTTTTTTTTTCCTTTTTTAAATAGCGCAGAAGTCGTGTCACAGACACTGAATGCGTGTAAAAATAAAATGTGCTTTTTAGTACAAGGATATTGGTCAAAACTTTTAGTAGAATATATTTGTGTTTTGACATTGCCTTTGCCAACTTTTTTCAAAAAAAATTCCTGATGATGTGACTGAGTACGTCCAATTAAAATAACGAGCAAATCGATATCTTCTCCTATGATGACAGCAGTCTTTCGATGTTCTGATAAGGCAATAGCTGTGTCAATGATGAGAACATCAGCATCATCTCTGGCTTGTTTTGTTGTGATATTAACAGTTTTAAATTTTTCAACAAGCATGTCGATAATTTTTTTTTTATTAGACCGATTTGATAAAAATTTTTCTTGACTGATTGGCACAACCATTGTTTCGTCAAAACAAACTTCATATGATTTTGAAAGTGCAGCAGTTCTTCTTCGTTGTTCCAGTGCTTTAATATTTTTACTATAGTCCGAATATCCGTCAAATACAACAACAATTGCTGAGCCATAATGTGTTTGTAAATATTTAATGTACTTATTTAAAATAATAGAGAAAGTATCGTCTTTGCTCCATACGACGCGATGCAGAAGAAATCCACCATCGATGATGTATGTTACATTATTTTCATCAAGATCGATAACGACAGGCATCATATAATGTTGCTTTCGTGGTTTTTCTCATGCCATTACTATCAAATAAAGATGTCGGATCTGTCCCGGCAATGAATAGAAAAGGGCATAGGGTAGGGACAAGTATTTCCAGGTATATAAGTATTGAGAAATTTACGCGTTTTAAAGAAATGTCGTGTTAACTTAAAATAAAACTAAAATATATAATCCAGAATTAATAATATTTTATACTTAAATAGTTAAATATGAATAATTATATATAAATAATCAAGTTACTTACTTTAATTAAATATAAATAATTAATAGTTAGTACATAAATAATAGGCATTGTTTAATAATTGAAATTTCCAAGTAAATAATTGACTTTATAACGTACTGATAACCATAACTCACGCTTGACCTTGCATTAGGCCGTATATGACTGTACGATGTGCACTTCGCGCTCTACCTTCAAAACGGTTGGTCGTATGAAAAAAAAGTTTAAACAAAAGTTGTAGGGAATTTTATAGCCTACAACTTTTATAATAAATGCAAATCTCATTCAACCGATAGGAAGCCAGATATTCGCGAAAAACCGATTTTTGTGACCTTTGACCTTGAATATCTAAGACGCGGACACGATAACGATTGTGACTTTTGAGACAACATTTAGAATGACAAAACAAAGGTTCATACCAATTTGCAGCTTATTATCTTTCATTCCGAGGTTGACCCCTTTTCTTACCTAATATGACTGGGCTAAATAGAATTCAGCCGGGATCTTTGATTTTTGCCAATATAACCAGTATATATGTAGTACTAACCGATGCCGTCGTAAGCGAGTTTGACTGTATAGTTTATAGAATAGTAATATTGTTACAAATAATGGAGATATAATTATTTAAAATGGTGATATTGCTCACAATTATGAATAATTAAGTTAAAAATGTGACATCAGTGATTAAAATAAATTTAATCTAAACTTGCCGAGCGGCTCTATAAATTTTTGTTCCATTGATACATTGCAAGGCGGGGTTTTGAAATTTATGACGGAACCCCCCTTCCGTTTGAACGGTAAAAGGTAAATAAATTAACTTAATACAAGTTATTAAGTGACTTAACGTGTACTGATTTATATATAGCTTCTTAAACGGGAATCGAACTTGGGTCTTTGTTAAGGAGACATTTGTGAACTAGAGGTGATTAAATTAAATATAGTTCTTTAAGAAAACAGAACTTCAGTATGTATTTACTCTTCTTTCTCCAGGCTTGTGCTACCTCCCGCCAATTCCTTCCGCAAAAAACAGCTGGTCAATCTAGAGGTACCCAGACCGATCTACTAGTCTTTGACCACTAGGGCTCCTTCACCGCCCATGCGATAAGTTTCGCCTGTATGTTTGGCTGGGCAACCACCTCTTTAATTTCTGTATTTTTTCGGACTGCATGACCCCTTCTCCTTACTTGCCGGCCCCAGGATTTTACGCAGTATTTTACGTTTCGTCACGAGTAACTTCTGTTCCTCTTTCACGGTCGTGAGATTGGTCGTATTGTCTATACGCAACTAAGTGACAAGAAGGACCTTTAGGACAAAGCTTGAAAATACAATAAAATTTAAAATTACTTAATAACTTGGAAGTTTGTCCCATGCCCCAGTGCGATCGGAACTTATAGTTTCAAAACTTGATACTGAACACAACATTCGATGGCTTTACGTTTACTATATGGATTATTTACAGCTCAAGAGTGGATTAACTGGAATACGGGTCGTCGGTCAGTTTTAAATACAAAGCCGGCATTCAGTGTTATCTTCACAATAAATTGCTTATCGAAAGATAACAGCTATCAGAACACAACTAGGGTTTTAGCGGGAACAAGGTTTTATTTAAGATTTACAAACCCGTTTGATTTAATTTGTCTATGTAATATGTATTAAATATATATAGTCTATGCTCCTACAGTTTCTAATAAAACATTCAAATCTTGTTGTTTGTTGTGTTTTTATTTTCAACCATTTAAAATTATTTAAAAATCGAATGTCTAATTAGGTTTCTAGCTATTTATAAATATAAAACAAAAATTCCATGAATAGAGAACCCTTTCAATAAATAATTCTAATTTCAAACTTGAAAAACGGGCAAAGTAAATACGTAGACGGCATAGACATCGCGACCATGGTGTAATAATACAAGGTATGACGAGATGATTTATAACAATTTTATCGTCTTGAATTCATGTCTACTGTATGGTTGATTCTCTTCTATAATTATCACAAGTTAAGGTTACAAATGTAATACAAAACCTAATCTGTATATGCAATAAAAAAATTCTAACTGATTATTAGGAATTATTTTTGCGTATAAATATGATAGCTTAATTTTCTATTTTATTTATAGAAATTCTGTTCATTATCCTTAGTGTTAGCCCAATAATAGTGTTACATAACCACTCTTCTACCATATCTTGTATAGAGTATAGACCATAGCCAGTAGACAGTGCGACGTTTCAGTGTTGCCATCAATTTCCCCGACCGCCCGTTCTGGGTAATTTGCTGAGACGTACTTATTTATGCCGCTCTCGTCGCGTTCTTTTTTCAAATAGTCCGCCATTAGGGCGTTTGGCGAGAATGTTGACAAGTGACAGCTCGCTTTAATTGCCTTATGTGACAACTGTGCCAAAATTGTTAGGAAATAATTCGGAAAGGTCTGAACGTTAAGAAGTTCTTAACTATGTTTTTAGAACATATCTTAGTTATTTCTGGTATAAGAAAAGACAATATATATATTATAACACTGTCTTGGCATAAAGATATGTCTGTCATATTCAAAAGAATTCTATTAATATTTCAATGGTGTTTCCTGAAGTCATATCAAATTGTCTCGACGACACGTGTTCTACAAATGCCGAGAACAGAGTAAGCGATGGAGGTTATTGTGAGAATATTTAAAAAAAATATACTGATAAAAGTTTTTTCCGTTACAAGCTATTTTCCAACAAGTATATCTAAAATGTGTAAAGGCATATAATCTGTTATATTCCTACGCAATTACAGGTTTGATTAGAAAAATCTACGAGTAGCAGTAGCAGTACCGACCGATACAACTCGGAACTAAGTACTTTTTTAATCTACGTAGCAATTATAATAATTAAAAATTGATAAAAAGAAAATTAAAACCAATTGGCTGGTGTAGTAAATAAATCAATAAAGCTTTTTATAAATTTGACGATTAATTTAATGATCCTAATGTTTGGGATTGATTTGTTCTAGTTCAAACAATTTGTATGATTTAGAACTTGGCAATTAAAAAGAGTGGAACAAAGTTTATGGCCAGTTCTTCTTACCGTTTATTAGTTTTTACTTATAAACGGTAATCAAATATTTTCTTAATTATCTGCTGGATTCTTTTGATAATTTTAGCGTTCAAATGAAGTCTCCACTCACTTAGTCTTGTGTTGACGTTTATAAAATTGGTTTAGGATATCATGTCGACAATTTTACACTTTTTCTTTCCATAAGTTGTATTATAATACAGCCTAGAATAATGATATACTAAAATTTCGAAGTACTTCTTACTGTAAATTAGTTAAAACGGTAAAGAGATTTTGGGTAAAAATTGCCTTTAAATAGCAAGATGCACAGATGGACTACAAAGACCATATAATAAAGATCAAGTGGAAGAAGTAGAAGAGGTCGCTCTATAACGTTGATAGAAGATAAGAAGCATTTCAAATAGAGAAAGAAAATCTCCAAACGTAGAGGTTCAGATCTATGGTACTGAAGGTTAGGTAACATGAAAGCAAAATATAACAATGTTCAGCTGTATATTGTTCACATTTGTAAAGCTTTGGATATAAATAGGCCTCATTATTAATATGATTAGCCTTTAAACACACCAGCATCTAGTAATATAAAGGATATTACTTTATAATACATAGCATTTACAATATTCTTAACCTACATCTTAATATATATATTTCTTGTGTGCGTGTGTATGTGACTGAACTCCTCCTAAACGACTGGACCGATTTAGACGAAATTTTTTGTGTGTGTTCAAGGGGATCTGGGAATGGTTTAGATTCACAATTTTGTCCGCTGGACAATGTTTTTTTAATTAATTTTCAATTTATTAGTTGTTGATTGATTGATTTTGGAATGTTTTACATTGGATCCGACAGACGGCGCTACCATCGCAGTGTCAAATTTTAAATAATATTTTAATTTTAGTCTGTCCCGAAATTTAAAAAAAGTTTTGTTATCATTGTGTTATATCGTGTGTGACCATGTGCTGGATCGTTAGATATTGTCATAACATTTGTATAATAATTTTCATCAAAATGGCTTATTAAAAATTGAAATTTTGAAATTAAAGACGTGTAGACAGGAAAACGTCTGTCGGATCCGCTAGTAGTAATATAAATAATTAAGATATAACATGGTAATTTCCCTAGTTTCAATAGAAAGATAATAAAATAAATAAGTGTTATAGTCAGTGTTCTTTATTCTTAATACGTTTATACCTCTTAAACGGACACACGGAAAATTATATGTATTATTTATATTAATTGACATTCGCAGTTTCCCTAAACTAGATGTTTTAGAAGTGAAATAAATAGAAAAATGTCGAAAAACTACATTTTAGAACATGGGGTAAACAGGCATGAAGCTCATCTGATGTTAAGTGATATCGCCCATGGACACTCAATGCCAGTGGGCTTTGAAGGTAATCCTAAGTCGAATTCGTTTAGAAATTCTTCAGTGGGCAGCCGGTTCCACATAGTGGTGTTGTTGATCAATATTTTTTGGTTTACGTCTAGAGACATTACTAATTATATTCCGGTCTAAGTATGCTGCAATCGCAGACATTTTTTTGTACCACACACACGTCCGTGCCATAAATACCGTGTGTTTGTTCATTTTGTGTTGCGTGTCGCGAAACATCTGGTACTGACAAACAAACGAAAATTATCACTAATGGTATTTTAACAATGTCGAGAGTGTTATTCGTCTGTGTTCGTGTTTATATTGGTTACAATCTTATTCAGAACAAATTAATTTTTTTTACCTTTCTTAAATAATATTAAATACACTTAAGTGGATATGGGCGGGGGGCACATGGCAAGAGGAACAGAAAAGTGGAGCAACAAAATTAACTCGGTGCCCAATTAAAACGCAATTTAGAAGGTTGATGGACCAGATTAAAGAAACAGCAGGTGGTGTATGGTAGAGCAGAGACACAGTGCAAACATGAATGACGGGATTTGGGGAAGGCCACACAGATATTTAAAAACAATGATGTTGATACCAATATGATGTGTTTAATGTAACAGTATCTGAAATATAAAAAGCTATATTATTTTTAAAGGGCCGGCAGCACATCAAATAATCCTGTTTACTCGATGCCCCTTTTATACAATAAAAAGAGAGGCTTATAGTTTTTTGTCAGTTTTATCTTTTCGTTATACAGTTCAATTGAGAACAGGCATTTAGATTTTGACGATAAGTGTAGAATTTAATACATTTAATTATGTTTGAGCAGTGTTGGCCTAGTAGCTTCAGCGAGCGACTCTCATACCTGAGGTCGTAGGTTCGATTCCCGGCTGTGCAGCAATGGACTTTCTGTCTATGTGCGCATTTGACATTTTCTGTAATGGTGAAGAAAAACATCGTCAGGGCACCTGGCCTTAGACCCAAAGAGTCGACGGCGTGTGTCAGCCACAGGAAGCTGATCCCCTTGCCTGTTAGATTGTGAAGAAGTGATCATGGAACAGATCTATGATTTTTCAAATAAAAACATCATTTATTATAGGTGTGTTATAACTTTGCATTAAAGACAAAAATTATTAACAATTGTTAACGATCGTTTAAGGTTCGATTTAATATACGTAATAATATAACGGTTTATCGTCAAAGAATAGCTTTCAATGTGCCTATTCTAAATTTGTGCTTTTGAAAAAAGAAGCTTATAAGATTTTTTTAATTAAGTAAATCTTTCACAAAAGTTTGCGTAAATGATTACGAGAAATTCTAGAGGATATCACCGCAATAAGTTGGAATCCCGGAAATCCTTCAATCTTCAAGTAACGAATAACGATCCGTTAGCGGTAGTAACCGCGTCATATAACATGTCCCCCACACTATTAAGGCCCATGTTGTTTTTAATTGCTGGGGTTTGGGGCCATTCCGCACCGTCAGCGGTTAATTTAGCGAACAGCGGCACAGATTAAAAATGGTCCCCATAGGGCTATAGCTATGTCACGTGGTTTCGACCACTTTGTCTATCTACTAGTTTTAGGCTGGATTTGATTTTTTTTGTTTTTTTTATCTATGGTAACTTTTTCATCAATATATTACTATATATTATATACATATATTAGTGTATCAGGATAAGTACTTTCTCTTGGGAATTTTTTATTTCCGTTGCATTGTACCTCAATAAAAAAAATGTATATTAATTACTATGTTAAACACTTGACTTTTTGATCATATAGGTACTTAATGTATTATTGGCCGATGACAAATCAAGGGCGTATTATGAACTCAATTCTAAATTGCCAAAAATAAATATAAATGAATGAAAATCAATATAACTTACATTTGATCGTATTGAACAAAGAGCGGTTCGAATCATATACCAATTCCTTTATAGAGAGAGTGAGATGAGAGAGATCTCATAGAGTTTATGGACGGCGCTATAACTTAACACCACATGATACTCTTGCTCGTTTGACCCCGTTCTATGAAAAATCAAAGTACCAAATTTCGTTGGGTAATTTTTGAGTTAGACAAACAAACACGGTCCAAAGATCTTCTTATTAATAAATCCATCTTGCATGTTTATAAAATATAAATTTTCATACAGTTTCAAAAACATATTTGTTCGTGTTCTACCCACACTTTAGCTGGTATAATTTTCTTTGAAATTGTACCTGCAAAGAAGAGAAATTGCGAGAGCTGACAGCCTCTTGAATTATAAATCCATCTTGTTTCCTACATGAAGTGATGAAACTATATTGAATTTATGATACTTTATCGTAGTTAGGAATAATATTTCTTTAAAACTTATCTAGTACAATATCAAATTTTTTAGGTCTGGCCTTCAGATTTCTGTATCGGTTTCATCTTTTGCCAATCTAAAAGGTGATCAGCCTCCTGAGAAACTCTGTCGACTTTTTGGGTCTGAGGCAAGCTGGTTCCTTCACGATGTTTTCCTTCAAAGTTCGAGAGAATGTTAAATGCGCACAGACAGAAAGTCCATTGGTGCACAGCCGGGGATCGAACCTTCGTCCCAGGTATGAGTCACGCACGTCGAAACCTTCAAATAGTGAATCTTCAAATAACCATAAATATTGGTACGTATATTATAATTTTAGTAGAAAATCGTATGGAACCCTAAAAAGGGTTGGTCATACGTAGATAGCTGTAGTCTATACCCGAAGGCATGCCTTTGTACGTACTTGTTTGCAGTCGCTAGCACACGCCAATAATTCGTTATAGCCTAAGAGATAGTCCTTTCCAATATTATATAATATAAAATTTTCAGTGATTACAATATTCTTAAGCTTGTAATTAACTAAGAATGTAAGCGCGTGCTCCTATGCTTCCTGCTGATAGAGGACAAATCTTTGTTTTTAATTTATTAATTTCTTTAGAACATTGGGTAATGGTTGCAGTATACAAACATTGTGTAAAGCAAAAAACTTGGCGATTTATTCGTTATCTCTTAGTCTATCTCATCAAAAATCGCTAATCCCGCTTGTACACTTGCAAGGCAAGAAGGGTGCAGAGCCTTTAATGAAAATTCTTAAGGCTTTGATTTTTCAACGATCTAAGGGTTTTTCTTAAAGTGTTTTCGCTTGTGAATCCTATTTTCTTTTAGCCTTTTGTTAACAAAGGCTAATCTTGTTTAGGTTTACAAATGTCTATTATTTTATTTTAACTAAAATATATTAAAAATAACTAAATTTTAATCAGAAAGAAATCAATGAAATCCAGAAAAGTAAGCCTTGCATTTCTGAGATCGTCCTTTCGAATCTTTGAAAATTATTTCTCCTCTTAACCAAATAACACAATAAACACAGAAAACAGAGGCTTTGGGGCTCAGATAAGTTTTTGAGTGAACATTTTTTGATATAATAAAATGTATGTTAGATTCAGGGGGCATAATAATTTTAGAAAAGCTTAGGTCACAATCACTGCTCTTGACAGACACTGCTGACATCTCATATGGAGTCGAAAATATGAACCAACACATTTTCCCATGTCCCAAGCCCAATTGGGATTCATTGAATTGCTTTAGTCCTGTGTGTGATATCGCATTGAGGTATATTTAGTTTCAAATGGAGCCCTCTACAATTGTGTATCGAATCACTGGTCAAGTGGAGAATATTATGTTCTAATAGGCTTTGGTTACAAAATTGGTTTGAACCGAAGCCTCGGAAATTCAGAATATGATACATACAAGAATCACTATTAATCTGTATTTGTATTATTTTATTGAAATGTACAGTTTTTTGTTACCCTTAAAAGTTTAAATGTTTAATTAAATCACGGATTATTCAGTAAAAATGTAATTTAATTGTATGCAATGTCGACAGATGTAGTATATTTTTGTTAGTAGATTTAAGTATGTATTGTATACTTATATACAATATTCCTAGGTCTTTTTCTTGATTTACCCGCTCAACGAATGAGTAATACACTGAGACCAAACTATTTTAATTTGTTTTAAACCTATTTAAATAAATGTTTAATTATTATTATAACTATAGGTTAATAATTCAGTATATAATTTATTAAAACCTAAACATAACAATAAAGTATTTACTATTATTCTACCTAGATTGTAATACTTAATTAAAAGTTATAAAATAGAAAATTAAAAAGTTTGGTCAGTCTACCTTTAATGCTAACAGCATTTCCTCAATGTATTGCGATACTTAATAGTCCACGAGAAGAAAGCACCAGTTCTGTGGTCACCGGTACTGTGTACCAATGCCGCTGCCAATGAAATCTTTAATTAGCGCCTGTGTACTGGAACCCCACGGCCCAAGATTTGAGCCTGCTCTGCAGCCACCCCAGCTTTTCTGCTTGTCCAAAGGAGATGAGACCAGGCTTACGTTATAGTTATATATATTCCTCTGGCCTCAAGGGTCTTAGGGTCCTCCAAGAAAAGAGCGTACCAATTCTTAAAAGGCCGCCAACGCACTCGAGCCCTCTGGCATTGAGAGTGTCCACGGGCGGCGGTATCACTTAACATCAGGTGAGCCTCCTGCCCCTTTGCCCCATGTTCTATAAAAAATTATTTTAAACGAAATATTTTTTTTTGTAAATAAAGGAACTAATAATAAACTGTAGTTTCATGTCAAACCTTCCTGTATGTAAAACCATAAACGACTTTTTTCTTTTTAAAGACATTCTTTGAATTTTCACCTAAAATACATCAATTGAAGAGGAATTTTTATAACTTCCGAATATCGTTACTATTAGTTCATACTTCCTGTGATCGGTCAAGCGAGTGTCGGGGTTATTTCTATTCCCATATTAAATATACGTTCTTCCCGGTTTCGATTACAGTTATTTACACAAAAATAATAAAAAGTGTATCTACTTATGTACAGTATAACTTGTTTGGCGTTAGATAAAAATCTTTAGAAAAAAATATTCTTAATTTGTAGGAAAACGCGCAAGAGGTATTTAAGTAATAGATAACAGTAATGTTTTATTATAAGGCATTATCTAGTTATGTAAAAATTATTAAATTATCACAAATAAACTAAAATGTTGACTAAAACTATCTTCGTGAGTTGATTTGTGATACGCGCGTCGTAAAAAACACTCTTATAATTTTTCTCTAACGCGCCAAAAGAAGTTTAACTTTAATAATTATCATGTATAATACGAATAAATTCTCTTTGATATATCCTATATCAATAAGTATTAGAGTCGTAATATATGAAACTGTTCGAGTGAAAATACGTTTCTCTGGTATCTCCCTGGATCCTGCAATATTAGTCATCTACTGCGAAGTTAATATATAATTATCTGTTTGAGACGTTTTATTTAAAGATTAAGCAAGTAAAAATAATATTAGAGTTTAGGTGCATATTGATTTAATAAAGTTCAAGACATCATATATATCTAGAGTATATGAAATACATGCCAATTATGGTAAACATAAATGTTACAAAAAATAAAAATATTTCACTGGCAATTTTAGATTTTTGTTGGTAGACTATAGGCAAGACTTAACTCGCTGAAAAGTTTCTTTTAAGCCTGCATTTTAACGAAAAATACCTAGTAAATGTAGTCGTGAATGCTTTGTAGTATAATGTATTTGTATGTTATGAATTGTATAAATATTAAAGTGATTTACAAGTTGGACGAATAAAAAATAACATCACAGGACATAAATTCAACTAATTTGAGCATAAAGTAAAGATTAACATTTCAAACGATTTACCGGTCCGTCCCAAAGGGCCGGCCCCTCTGAATTGTTTAATAGTTTCCCTAATCTCAGCTCAGGTGATTTTGTACCGTCTGTGACACCAAACTGAAACAAATACTGCTGGATGTGCGGTACTGAGACAAGCATTATGTTAATATATAATAGTAAAGTTGTATTATTGACAAGACTATCTGCTATCGCATTTTTGAGTCCCCCTTTTCCTCTTCTTTCATGTGGTCGTTTTCCAAGACCTGGCTTCGTTTAATAGGCGTATAATGTAATCATATGATCAATATAAGAATTATCTTAATACTTAAACGCGTTTTACGAACGAATTATTCTGATATTCGTGTTATATAAATGACATTGTTATATTTGAGTGTAGCTGTGTTTATGCTGAGAATGTGGTTAAAAAATGTATTCAGAATATCCATAGCGCAAAATCACCCACATCATGAGCACACCCCACATACACACCATCACATACATACATCATCACACAACACAACTAATTTAAGCTTAGTTAAGTTCAATAAATTAAATCACAATTAGTCAAATGTATTAAATAATTTTTGTTTGTTTGTTCGCTTTTATAAATCTTTCTACTGTAAAATGTATCATGTACTCCATCTTTGACTATATTATCAGTGTATTTGTTTGTAATTATATATAATTTATGTTAGCTGTAGGAGTACTAAATAAATAAATAAACTAACTCAGAGAAACCAATTTATGACATTTCTTCTTGGACGGAGTGTGTTTTAAAAATTAACTCCCTTTTGATAATCATTTTTCTTACACATTCAGAGACATATATTCTAATTCGTATCTCAAGGCACAATCGAACTTCATACAAAACATTGTTTCACACCAATTGAAACTAGAATTAAGTTTGATTACGTTTTAGAATATAGGCTTACTAATATTTCTCATACCAAACTGTAATTTTGTTATGTAACTGCATCCCGCACCACCCTGTATACATTCATTCATATTGGTTCATTGCTACGAAAAATATCGGGTCGATCATAACATGCTTGCTTTTGAATTGTACTATCTTACTTAGAGTACCGAGAGCTTTGTGCGCCGGCCTTTTCTCTCGGCCTACACCCTCTGTCTTCTTTGCCGATGAATAGGGATGCCTATTTAAATTTAATGACTTGGATTAAGTTATACCTGTATCTTATATTCCAAAATAAACATTTTTTTACTAGCCGGTCGAACGTTTTTAACGTAACTTTTTAACGTAACTTTATAGAACAACGAATAGTTATTTTAATTCTGATGATTAATAAAACATAAATAATCTTAACAATCGCAAAATATCTAGGCGACGCTCGATGTTCTCTCCGACGACATCAAAATCAAAGACTATAAGAATTAGTCGAGTGGAGACATAGGCATTATACGCATCGTTGATTCGACTAATTATGACAGTTGTGTCAAGTGACTAACGTATAAAAATCGATACTAATATAACGCTTAGTATTATTGTCTTTAATTAACATAATGTTTACACATTTAAAGAAAAACACTTTTTAACGGATTGAAGTTATGTATTATTGTAAACTTATAATTATTTAAACATAATTTTAAATTTAACCGACGTTTCGCGTGCTTTACAGCGTGCGTGGTCACGGTAACTGAAGACAAAAGGTGTTGAATGTCAAAACAGTATCACAGCTGTAGAAAATGTTGTATTTATTTCCCCGGTTAAATATTAAATTTAAAATTATGTTTAAATAAAGTTTACAATAATACGTATCTTCAATCCGTTAAAAAAGTGTTTTTTCTATAAAGCTTTTTAAATATTCAGTACTGATAGCTAGGACAACTGTTATAATCGTCCTAACTCATAATAATGACCTAAAAACAATGTACTGGGTGGTCTAACACCCCTCTTGTGTTGGGGGTTTAGAAACCTAGCACTAATGACATAATAGTGTTGAAATGTCTTCAACTGCGTCGTGCTTAGAATTCGTGAGTGGAAATAACGTTAGTTCTGCTATGAACCCCGTATTTGAACATTGTCTTTGCATTTTGAACCATAATTTATAACAGTATTTTGAGGCTTTGGAGAGTACGGAAAAGCCGGGGTTTATCGGTATTGTTAAAACATTACAGCCGTTTGAAAACATTTTCTATGTAATTTTCGCATCGATACGGTGTGAGAGGCATCCTTTAAACCGATTACAATGCTAATTCGCATCAACTGAAACGTACGTAAATTCACTGAGTGTAGTATTCACAAATATATATTGTTAAATACCTGTGGCGTCCTCGTCGTCATTGGTAGCTGAAATAAAATTATCAAAATAAATTATATATTAAATTACAAAATGCACTTACCAACTTTTACGTATAGACCGTGTCTATTGTTCTCCGCGGCAGACGGGGGGCGAGGCACGCGCATTCCACAGCGCGCTCCGCCACCAGTACGGCCCACGACTTCTTAAGTGACACACGTACATCTCGCTGCCGACGCCGCGGTTTATTTTTACGAAAAATATATACATCGTTGAGATCACACAAGTTTTATTATTTTTATATAGTGATATACGACAACGCGAACACTATACTGGTGACCCCGACGTGATCACACACTAGTAACACATCAATTGACGTTGACTGTGCTATAAAACAATTATCCCCCGTTCTAAAAAAATATACACAACATTATATTTATTTTTTTTTATATTTAGACGTAACTCCGGCAGTCAAAATTATACTTCCCCGAGACACCTACATAATAAGTATCATCAAATTCAGACGACGTATATATTTAAATCTAACCCCTCGCACAATCGCCTTATCAAATAACCAGCAGCAGCCCATTTTTGAGCTTCAGTCTCATTTGTTTAACGATGAATAGCTGGGCGAGAGAAAAATTGTTCGTCAATATCTGTGAGAAATCCATGATTTTTTAATTAGGGTTGCCTCGACATCGTTTCAGCTATTCGCCAAAAGAAAAACTGTATCCTTTAAATATATTGATTTAAATGAGTCCATGAGGATCTCACTACATAATGCAAGACATGAGACCAAATGTGATTTTCGGTAACTTAATTTTACATTTTGTATAACGTTATTTTCCATTTGTTATGTAACACACGCCATGGTCATAAGTCGACAGTTTTTTACGTACAATTTTTAAACGTCACATTCCATGGTGTTTTTTAAATTTGTCTAACCGGCTAGTATTAATTTTGCTATTGAAGTTTGTAATCTGGTGTTGAAAAAGATGAGCTTATGCATAAATTATAGCACCACTAAGAGGAACATGCTACCGCCTTTGTTGCAAAAACCACATAAACAAATCTTCTAATATGGTATTCGTGGTTATTGTTATGGTCATACACCGAAAAACACTTAATAAATCGGACCACAGGTACCAGACGAATTTATTAGATCAGCATGGCACAATAGGTTGCCCAATAACATTCAACCTATCATTGCATCGCATATGGATATGCCGCTAGAGAAACTTGCAGAGTTGGCTGACAAAATTATAGCCATCGCAGCCCCAACCCCACCAAATGTTTACGCCGCTACATCGTCCTCAGCTAACCAACATGCTGGAAATCCTCCAGACCACTACCTCACCGCCTTAGAAAGCTTGGCCAGGCAAGTTAACGAATTAACCAAGCAAGTTGCTTCCCTGAGCATGCATAGTAGCCGATCAAGCAGATCACCACAACGTAGGTATAACAGATCAAGATCTCACTCTCGCTCCACCCAAAGATGGAAGGAAAACAAAATGAATAGCGTGTGTTACTACCACAGAAAATTCGGTGAAAACGCCATAAAATGTCTCACGCCCTGTTCCTACAAGACTTTAAACGCGAACGGCAGCCTGTAGTGGCGGCTAACGACTGCCTTACGCATACTCCTAATGACCGCCTCTTCATCGTCGAAAAGAAAACTAAACTGAAGTACTTGATAGACACGGGATCTGACGTTTGCGTTTTTCCTAAGTCGGCGACCAGAGACCAGCGTCATAAAACTAAATATGAGTTATACGCTGCCAACAACACTATCATAGCTACGTATGGCTACATAGCCTTACACCTGGACCTCGGACTTCGCCGGGACTTCACCTGGAGATTCGTAGTTGCGGACGTCACACGACCCATTATTGGTGTTGACTTCTTGGGCCACTACAACCTATTAGTGGACTGTCGTCGTCACCGCCTCATCGACGGCCTCACAAGTTTGTCCGTCAACGCGCCACGCTGCGCCAACATTTCTGTGGAAACGGTGACCATCAAAACAGTTGCTGGAAACTCCGACTTCCATGACTTACTTCGCAACTACCCAGATGTAACGAAACCTACTGGAAATCCAAAAGAAACCAAGCACCAAACGAAGCATCATATACGTACTACCCCTGGTCCACCAGTCGCAGCTCGTCCCAGACGTTTAGCCCCAGATAGACTGCTTATTGCGAAAAAAGAGTTTGAAGAGATGTACGCAAATGGAACAGCTCGTAGATCAGAGAGCCCATGGTCGTCTCCCTTACATTTAGCCAAAAAGAAGGACGACGGTTGGAGACCATGCGGCGACTACAGAGCACTTAATGCCAGAACCATCCCTGATCGATATCCAATAAGACAGATTAATGACTTTGTTTACCAGCTGTCTGGAGCTAAAATATTTTCAAAGATTGACCTGATTAAGGCCTACAATCAGATACCTGTCGCGAATGAGGACATACCTAAAACAGCCATAACGACACCATTCGGACTGTTCGAATTTCCGTATATGACCTTTGGTTTAAGAAATGCTGCTCAAACCTTCCAAAGATTCATCGATGAAGTTCTTCAAGGCCTGGAATTTACATATGGGTATATTGACGACATCCTAGTATTCTCGAAGACCAGAGAACTCCATCTTCAGCACCTTAAAACTGTCTTCGAACGACTTAACCAGTATGGCATCTTAATAAACACCTCTAAGTCCATATTCGGCATTTACGAAGTAACTTTCCTCGGCTACAGCGTCTCGACTGCAGGCATACGCCCCCTCAAAGAGAAAGTGGAAGCTATTACCAACTACCCACAGCCAAAAACAGCAAAACAACTCCGACGGTTCCTGGGAATGATAAACTACTACCGGAAATTCATCCCTGATGCAGCAAAGATACAGGCTCCTCTGAACGATGCCTTAACAGGTAACATCAAAGGAAATGCACCTATCGATATGACTAACCTTGTAACAGCTTTCAATGAGTGCAAGCGCAGCCTATCTCAAGCCACTCTTCTTGTCCACCCTGAAATCAACCTGGATCTAGCCTTATTCACAGATGCTTCAGACGACTCCATCGGCGCTGTCCTGCAACAAAAACGAAAAGGCAACTGGGAACCCTTGGGATTTTTCTCTCGTAAACTGACGACATCGCAAAAAAAATATAGTCCATACGATAGGGAGCTTCTGGCCATATACGAAGGTATCAAACACTTTAAATATATGTTGGAAGCAAGAAACTTTTGCATTTACACCGATCACAAGCCCATCACCTACGCCTTCACAACAAACAGAAGCCAGTGCTCTCCAAGACAATTCCGCTATCTTGACTATATATCTCAATTCACCACCGATCTAAAATACATTCCCGGTAAAGACAACATCGTCGCTGACGCCCTATCACGTGTAGAAGAGATTGTCACCATAAATTACGACGCACTTGCAAGAGATCAGGCTCAAGACCCTGAATTGCAAGCTTTGCTTACCAAAAACACAGCACTACAACTGAAGCAGATCGCTGAAAACCAGTTGTACTGCGATTTTTCCACCAAATCGCCTAGACCGTATATAACACCTGCCTATCGCAAACGCGTTTTTGAAACCATACACCAACTCAGCCATCCAAGCGGCCCTACCACTGCTAAAATGGTAGCGCAAAGATTTGTGTGGCCCGGAGTAAGACGCGATTGCAAAACTTGGGCAAAGGAATGTGTAGACTGCCAACGAAGTAAAGTCAACAAACATACGAACGCACCATTTACAACCTTTTCAGTACCATCAGAACGTTTCGCCCACGTACACCTGGACATTATAGGCCCATTACCATACTCTAATGGCTTTAGATACTGCCTGACAGCAATAGACCGCTTCACACGTTGGCCTGATGCCTATCCACTAGCGGATATTACAGCAGAAACTTGTGCTTCCGCGTTCATTACCAACTGGGTATCTCGTCATGGATGTCCACAAACTGTAACAACAGATAGAGGCTTACAATTTCAATCACAACTCTTCCAAAGCATCACTAACCTGATTGGCGCAGAACATCGTCCCACCACCTCATACCATCCGCAATGCAATGGAATGGTGGAGAGATTACATCGCCAACTAAAAGCAGCCATCATCTGTCACAACAACCCACAGTGGACTGAAACACTTCCCCTAGTGCTACTAGGAATAAGAGCTGCCTGGAAAGAAGATCTGCAGGCATCAGCCGCCGAGCTAGTATATGGAGAACCACTACGACTACCGGGACAATTTTTCTCAACTTCGCTTGACCAGAACCTAAATCCAGCAGACTATACAGCTCGCTTGAGAATTCATATGGCAGCATTAACCCCAACTCCTGCATCAAACCACAACAGTAAAACATTCTATTTGCCGAATGACATACATACTGCACAGTTTGTTTTTCTTCGCCGTGGTCCCGCAAAACGATCACTTGAATCACCATATACCGGCCCATATAAAGTTCTGAAAAGAAATACAAAAACATTTTCATTAGACATAAAAGGCAAAGAAGTTACAGTAACAATAGACAGAATAAAACCAGCTTACCTTACGAAAGAAAACAGAGAATACGACACGACCATTCGTTCACCGATGACCGTACTGCCGCTTCACACCAATCACGGTGCACCGCTACCTGAAAAAAAGACTAGAAGTGGAAGATTAGTTAAGTTTCCGGACTACTATCGACCGTGAAACGGTCTCGGCAGGGGAGTGATGTGGCGTCCTCGTCGTCATTGGTAGCTGAAATAAAATTATCAAAATAAATTATATATTAAATTACAAAATGCACTTACCAACTTTTACGTATAGACCGTGTCTATTGTTCTCCGCGGCAGACGGGGGGCGAGGCACGCGCATTCCACAGCGCGCTCCGCCACCAGTACGGCCCACGACTTCTTAAGTGACACACGTACATCTCGCTGCCGACGCCGCGGTTTATTTTTACGAAAAATATATACATCGTTGAGATCACACAAGTTTTATTATTTTTATATAGTGATATACGACAACGCGAACACTATATACCAAAATATAAATAAATAATTATTGCTATATACCAAAAGCTGCAGCTGCAAAATATATTGCGAGGGATAAGTAATTTCCTTGAATTTATCTCTCAGAGTTCCCTACATTTTAAATTTTAGTTTGCACGAATAGACCTCTTCTGCAGGATGAAAATAGTTTCGACATCAGTATTGACTTGACCCCATATTATGCCATAAGTTATTAAGCTGGGAAACTAAAATCATTGTAAAATAACTTATTTCTGTTTTTTATTATTCGTCAATCAATCTATGCAAAATCTCACCTCAATTGGTTGCTCTAGTTAGGCATTAAGCTACTCTTCCTACTGGCATTATTAGATTTAAAATGCGGAGCCCGCAATGATAAACCGAATTGTTGTAATCAAAAATTCCTTTTCTACTTTATATAAATAGGGGATGAATTATTTTTTTCACAAATTACACGGCGAACAAGGAATGACGCCCCAAGCGAGTCTTAATATTTATCCTGTAAAATAAACTTAATTATCACTGTTTGAGTTTTACTGACTGCAAGAATGAGGTTCTTTTCACGTATTTTGAGACGAAGCCCACTTGAGAAAGTTATCGCAATGAACCATGCGGAGGTGGCATAAATTTGTTATTGTAATTTTCAGTTGATAAATAGAGATTTAGATTACTTGATCTATTGTCAATCTAATAAAGCATGGCAGCCGGCTTCCTCACGATGTTTTCCTTCACCCTTCGAGCGAATGTTAAATGCCCACATAGAAAAAAAGTACATTGGTGTACAGCCAGGATCAAAAATCACTATCCTAAAATATATGTCTTAAATGAAAAATATATTTTTATTTATTTATAAATTTACTCACACTTCGTTGCGTTAAAAATAACACAAATAATACCTAAAAAATATAAGGGATGCAATGATGATGACGAGTAAAGTGTAAGTAGAGCATAACCAAATATTATATAAAAGAAAATATAATCTAAATCTAAAGTATTACAAAAAATAATAACACAAACTGAATATATGTTTTATTGGTGGAATGAAGAAGTAATATAAAATGCTTTGTCAAATCCATCGAAATATACGCGTTTTTAAAGAATGTCTAGAAGTTATAGAACCTTTCGCAGTAGTGGAAATTGCGAAAGTATTTGAAGCGCATCTTAAATTGAATATTTTCAAAATGGCGTCGAGACATGCAGGGAAGTGCCAGTGACGCCAATAATTGCAATATATTACGATAATTCAATCGATAGCATAGTGCCGGGGTAATGAAATAAGTTGCGGGTTCTATTTCGCTACGTAGCTTAGGGCTGGCACTCTCGGGACCTTAGAGTCGTATTCTGAAGGATGGTTTTGCTATGCAAATACTAATGCTTGTGTCATATTGTCTTGTACCCTGTTGTGCCTTTATTTTAAAAAACTTTACCTGATTAATATGTATACAGTATCGTATTTAATATATCTACCCGCAATAATAAAAATACCGCCGATAATAAAGCTTATAGTAAAATAAAAAATAAAGTGTTAAAAAACATGTATTAGGTGCTGAAATATTGTGCAAAATTAAAAAAAGGTTTAAGATCACAGGCGCTAATTAAAGATTTAGGTTGGCGCCTATCACCAGTAACTCCAGAGCTGGTGCCTTCCTCGCTCAACGAATATGTATCGCATTTTTTTATAGAAGAAGGGCAAATGGGCAGGAAGCTCACCTGATACATAATACAGTGAGGAAATACTGCCGGCGTTACAGAACACTGCCACAGGAAACAAACTTTTTTTTATATTCTCTTTATTAATTTAAATAATTATTACTATGCAGGTTAATTGAAATACTGTATATTGGTGTGTTAACTAACCGTTGTGGTCTCTGGCAGAATGACCAGCATCTGCTGCACAGCATAATGCTGAGTCAGAGCCAGTTACAACCACACCGTACACAGATTACAGGCTTAAAATCTCTCATTTTTCTTTCCATATTTTTTGTTATTTTTCGTTTTTGATATTTTTTGTGTGTTTTGTTGAATAGATGTTGTAATTCTACGAAATGTCGCCTTTGGCAGCCCTAATCCTTACGTAAGAATAAGTTAGATTGATCGATTTCTTCATCCCTTTTCTAATAACTGCAAAACTTATGTTACTAACCTTTACTTGAATGGAAGTAAGTTTCTTTCCTTTAAGTTTTAACCCGTGGTTTAACTCAGCAAGTTTGAACTATTGAGGTATTTCTTATATTAATATGTGAAATAAAACCGTACGAGGCAAGTTCAAAATCATTCATTCATTAAGGTAACACAATGTACACTTAAGAACGTAGAAGGGAAGAGAAGAACCGGCAATAACCTCTCCGACACTCCATTTTCACAATTTCATCAGCATCACCTTGATCGCTGGAATTCTTTAAAAAATCTGCGCATTTGACATTCGCTCGAACGGTGACGGAAAACATCGTGAGGAAACTGACATGTCTTAGACCCAAAAAGACGACGACGTGGGTCAGGTTCAGGAGGCTGTACTTGTCAGTAGATTGACAAATGTTCTTGAAACAGATACAGAAGTCAGACCTCAAAATTTTGTTGCCCCACTGATTTATTTATGAATGCATCAGAATTAAACGGTTACACAATTTTTATATCTTAAATAACTTAACGTATCTGCGATTTCGCTGATTTTTAATTAGTCCATCCTCCGAATCTGATCCGACATTGCTGCTTCCATCTCAAAAGGGGTCCAGCTTATTGGCATTTGCTTGTGAGATATTTGGTCGGTCCATCGTAGTTCACTTTCCGCTCTGATGTTACAGCATCCCACTTAGATGAGACTTCCTGGAGTACTGGGTGCTACATATGGGTAGAATCTCTTTCCTTCTATTTCCTAATATATGATGAGATTCTTCTGTCTAATACGCAGTTAGAATTTATATATCGATCCAATGTTATATATTTCATAATTGGTGAGCGTATTTTGAAAGTGTCTACTGGCAGGCCCATTGTATGGTCCATCATAGTGAGTTGACCCGCCGGGTATTGCGTTTTTTCCCAGGAACATAAAGTTGAAAGAATTTTACATACACTTCTGAGTCACGAGGTTTGCGAAGTTCGTAAAAGAAAAAATAGCGACAGCGAAGCCCAAGCAAAAACATAAATTGTAATGTCGTGGGTAGGGACGTGACCGAGCTAGTGATGTGTCACCGATATTGTATCGATAAATTATTGGTTTGCTCCAAGAAAGAAAAGACTTTTTGTTTCTACGTACATATGTACCTATTCCATATTTTTTGTCATTAATCATGTTATTGTGGGTGTTTCACGCTGGCTAATTATGATCTTGAAATATATGTGGAATGTGGAAGTTGAGGGAATGTTTAAACATAAATAATAAGTAAAGAAAAAGAGCAAAAATGACAATTAAATGTTCTAATAAAACTGACCCTAGCTAGGAAATATTTAACACATTTAAGACACAAATGTAGGTGACACGATATTTACTGGGACATAGAGGGTATATCAGGTAGGCTTAAAAGTGTGTAGATATTTTTTCAAAATAGAAATTGATTTCATTATAATATGCAAATCAAATTATATCTAAGTGATACAAAAATTATAGCGGTCATATAATTATTCGATTCAATTTTTATAGTAGGTTTTGTCTTTAACCTAGTCTCAAAATAGGCGTCAGTTTCGCCAAATGCCTGCCTTCATCAGGGCAAATTTAAGTGGCACGCGTCACCAACAACAAAATTATTCACTTCAAGCTAGGCTTTGTGATTCAAGTGTAATTTCATCTTAGTTCCCACAAAGACTGTTACTTATATTGTGTATAACATTCTTACTCTTAATATAAGAAACAAAATTAAATTTCAATTAAAAAAAATACTTAAATCAAACAATTATAAATTATGATTAACAAATATTATGCTAATCAAAAATTATCTTCATTTAATTCATATTCGAATATAGGAACAAATCCTGTAGTTGATTGAGAATTCTCGTCAAGAACTGGTTTCTTGCATCGGCAATCTATGGAGCGGTAATGTTATGATGTATGTATATATGTCACTGGCCTTATTATATATACGTTAATTATTTAAATATGTTTGACGTCCTCGTGGACAATAAATAAATAAATAAAAATGTATAATTTAATTAATAATGAAACAGTTCATCTACAACTCAAAGAATAAAACACTGTTATATAAATATTATCCTTGTCTTGAACATTTTTACTGTAATGAGAAAAATGACATAGTTATTCTGAAGTATATTTTTCTTAGCACAGTGAAGTTTATTCTTTGAGATATTTTTAACTCGTAGGTACCTGTGATGTTGCCTGTTACCTCTGTCAATGAGATGTCTGTCTCCAGTGAAAGAAATATTAATACCATGTTAAGTTGAAGTCAACGTAAAGGGGTAGGTAGAGGCCACGAATCCCCACTTACGGTCTAGGCATACTTCTCTCGCTTCAGCCGCTATCACGATTCTAGTACCTTCTGGATTCATGTACATAAAAACCGGCGACTCCATCCACAATTGAAAGACAGATAGACAGACATAACATTTATGACAAACAAAACACACCCACATTACCACACAAAATAACAATAATCGAAGATAATAAATGAGATATAAAAACCAATAAAAATAAAAAAATAACAACACTTAATAATAAAATTTATTTTCTCATTCGGTTGGTATTTCAGTTAGTTGACACTTTGTGCTTCAGTCCCAAAGGAAAGAAAGAAAAGGGATGTAATAAATACCAAATGTGTTATGCGTGTGTGCTGTGGCTGTAATTGGCCCTGGTTCAGCGTTATGCTGAGGAGCAGACTGTTCCACAGCGCTGGTAATTCTGCGAGAGACCACAGCAGCTATTTTGTGCCTCAGTCGCAAAGGAAAGAAAGAAAAGGAATGTCATAAATACCGAATAGAAAAAAAAAGTCTTGTATGCTAAAAATAATAATTACTTATCTATACTTAATTATAAAATTATGACGCGTATTTCTGTCTTCTCTTTCATTCTCTTTTGTCAGCTTGGGCTAATTTATAGCTTTTAATAAAATCCTCGTCAGGTAGAAAATATTATTTGAACCATTTTTTGTACTCGTTTAATCTGTGAATGAATTACAATCTGGAGCGTTGTTGAACTTAAAACTCAAAATATGATTTGGCTGACTCACGCGCGAATTCAATTAATACGCTTAAATCATACTAATGAAGTTTATCCTGTATGTTCTTTGTATGAAGAATGCAATACGGGTTATTAGTTTTTTTTATGTAAATATTTATGGAAAACGAGTCTATGGGACGCCTAAAAAAGGCAGACATATAGTATATAGTGGGTGCGTTGCCGGCCTTTGGGGTGGAGTATACTCTTATTTTGAACAATTGAAGGTATCTCCCGGGAGTCGATTCTACAGTTCGCTATGTGGATATTCGCCCAGCTCTGACCGAGGTGCGATGTTCCACATAGGTCGTCGAGGTGTGATGCGATTGAAATTTCGTATTCTGCCTCGATGTCCGATCATGAAAGTGACGTGCAAATTGCTAACTATTAAATAATTCTTGAAAATTATTTGATAGGTGTAGGGAATACATCCTAAAAGTAACGTTAGGAAACCTGTGTAAAATGATATTTCACACACTCACACACTCTCTCCCTGTCTTGTGCTACCTTCCGCCAATTGCTGGCTTTCAGCTGCAGCAAGTCCTCCTCCACTCTGTCGATCCAGCGGTACCTATGCCAAAATAATGGTCTCCGACCCCTAGGGCTTCTTCGTCACCTGATTTTGGCCTACGCGCTGAAGGTGCCCCAGCCATCGTAGTCGATAGTCCGTATATTCGCCTATAATGTTGGGCTGAGCTACCACCTATTCAAATTTTGGACTCTCTATGACCCGTCCACCCTCCTTTTCGGCCCCAGGATCTAACGCTGTATTTTACATTTCATCACCAGTAAATTTTGCGTCTCTTTCACTGTCAGTGTCCAACATTAAGCGTGGACGTATATACGAGGACGATATTTATTAACTTACTTCTCTGACCCCTAAGTTGATAACTTAATTAAATAAATCGTTTGATCATATTTTGCTTAGTGGTAATAGCTGGGATCGAGGCAGAGTTAGTGATTTGAATTTAGAATACACAAGTACTAGTATAACTTTATAATTTCAGTCCTATGAAGTGTTTGGGAACCTATTAAGAAGTGATTTAACTAGTGGTTAACGCACATCCTGGTTTAAATTTAACTGTTTAATATCTCCCTATCTTAATCTTTATGAAATAAACACAGAGATATCAATACTATGTCTGATGACAAACAAAGGAACGGTTTTTGTTAAAGTTTGTTGATTTTAGTGTTTAACGTGTATTTTATTAACACTTTGTTGCAAGTATACAGAATACTATACAATTAAAATAATTAAGAAAGGAGGGCGACGGCGGCAAAATGCGGTCTTATTTATTTCGATCGATCTCTTCCAGGTGACCATTGTTTATATATACTTGTTTCTTATAATACTAGAGTTAAATGCTTCTGATTTTACATTTACTGCCAGTTCTCAAGTTACTCTCCGCCACTCTTTTTAATCGCCAAATTTTTTGTTTGACACAGCGTTTGTAGGAGCTGCAACCATTACAGCAGATTCCACGTGACATCTTAAGTAATTAATAATAATGAAATAAATTAAAAACAAAGATTTGTCCTCTATCAGCATGAGGCATGGTGAAATAGGAGCACGCACTTACATACTCGTGCGAACAACATATACATAGTATTGGAACAATGTATATTTATTATGATTTTTTAATAACGATAAATATACAAAATAATATCTTGCCGTATGTTTTCATAACTGAATAATATTGTTGTGTAACAGGCCATTAAGTGTTTTTGGATGACTTAGTTGGGTCCCTAAGGTCGACTTACGGGTTTTAAACGGTCCAACTTTGAATGTAAGTTTTAGAGAATCTGATGGCTCGGTCGGTTTAGTAGTGTAATGTTTAAACAATTTGTAGCAATTTTTTAATTTAGTCAAATAGGTGATCAGCCAGACATGACCGCGCTTCGTAAATTTTCAGACTTAAGGAGTTTTATGGTTATTATTTGCTAACGAATTAATTTATATAGTTTCGTTTGAAACGTAGGATCTTGTTAAAGTACACTTTTTTATTTGACATTTTTTGTCGAATATGTGAGGAGCCGGACATGTCCGTATGTCCTCAGTTTGGAGTAATTTAGAGTCCAAGAGAATCTTCTTCAGCTGGACTACAAACGCCGGACCTTACATACTCGAACACAGTTAAAATCGTCGGATGTCTCCAACAATATTTATAGTAAGGTATTCGTTTGTTGAAAAATAAAATAGTTCCCATACAAAGCATGTAGCTGACCTGTATTCGAACCCGCGACCCTTATGCAAATGAGAAACGGTGCTTGGTCGTGCCATTTCGTAAAGGAAATGCCAAATGTGTTTGTTGCATATATCTTTTTATATCACTAGTGGCGTAACGCGGGTTTCAATAGGTGTTGTGTAATTTATGTGATAACGTCAAGAAAATGAAAACATTGATGAAAAATTGCATAAGTACTTTTATAAATTGAATTGAATTATTATCAATATTTTATATTATACAAATATGGAGTTAATTGATATTTTTTTTCGATTATTTACTCTGTTATATCGGTTGATGGAGTTGATATATATATATATATATATATATATATACACAAATGTTTAGACCGATCGTGCCTCGCTAACGCTTGTTGCGCGCTCTCGCTTGCACGTTTGACTCAGGTAGAACGTGACAATGAGTCATGTATGTGCAGAATACTCTCTTAAATATATGATATTAATGTTATGTAACAAACATTCTTACATATAATGCGCAGAGGTGATGAGAACATAGAGGAACCAATCGAGGTTGGTAACACAGAAGGCAAAGATCACGTGGCCATATCATCTACATATTTGACAAAAAATGCTACAAATAAATAACATTTTATTAACGGAGTGTTCGTAGTAATTTCAAAATAAGGTCCTGCGTTTAACCCAGCTTTAAAAAGCTGTATTTTCTTTCAGTAAACACACACTTTAATTTTCGTTTAAAAACTGGTTTCAGATGAATGAGACCTTGAGAATGCGGCCGAAGTAGGGGGCATAACACATAATAATATTCTAAAATAAACTATAATTAAAAACGCTTAAATCATAAACAAATTCGGTAGGAAATTCACAAGGGTTGTATGCTAGGGTTGTCACACGTCAAAGTTATTAGTTGTGGTTCAATTTTGTATTGATAGAATTTATAATTTTACAAAAAAAGAAATAATTTTGTATAATCTAATGATTTCGTTGTAGACATTGGCTGACTTTTTGGATCTAAGTTTTTTTATTTCTTGGTTTTGTCATTATTGTTTCCTTCACGGCACGAGCGAATGTTAAATACCACAAAGAAGGAAAATTTCATTGGTGCAGACCCGGGATTCGAACCTACAACCTCAGGGACAGTGTGAATTAAAAAAATTGAGGGTCGTCAGAAAAACGACGGGATACTAATATATTTTCGTTAAATAAAAATAAGAATTAATTCGGTACAATTGGACAACCCTAATGCCCCCTAAATCAAACAGACAAATACTATAGACAGTTATTGTAAATATGATTATGAATGAAATATCGTTGACAACCCTAGCGTGGAACCTAATAACTACTATTGTACTTACGGTAATTTTCGAGGGTCCTTTTTTATTTAATGAATATTTCCTGCATTTGGAACTCTTACGGTCAAACCACTGAATGGATTTTAATTAAATATTATGTTTTGTCATCCAATATAAACTATCCAGTTTAGGTGTCTATTTTGAATAGCAATTTTATGCATTAAATTATTTCCAATTCCAGAAAATAAAATAAAAATTGATTTTTTTTTAATTGAAAAGAGCGTACCGATTCTTAAAAGGCCGGCAGCGCGCTTGCGCCTTCTGGCAGTGCGGGGGTGTCCATGGGCGGCGGTGTCACTAAACATCACTCGGTTTAGTAAGTTTTAGAACGAAATTTCTTATCGCGCGTTGCAAAAGGTGGCTAGACAGAAAATAATTAGGCCAAAAGTTGTTACGATACTTTTTTGCTATAAGTTGTAAGCCTTGCTGTGTTTTCATTAATTTTTAAAGGGCGAAATTTGAAAAGTATCGGCAATCTCAATGTATCGCCGATATATGGGTATCTGTATCAGATGCGGTATCGGATGCATCCCTAATCAGAACCATCATTTATTTTGAAGTAATATTCATCATCTTTCTGAGAAATTGCATTTCCGTCGTGATTAAGATTTATTAGACATTCAGGTGAATTGGTGTAGTTCTAAACACCAATCGCCCGTTTGCCTCCTGTTCAAAAAAAAATCGCACCTACGTACTAGAAGTTCTGAATCCTCCAAGAGGGTGACTGAGTCGGTAAATACCCCGGTAGTGCTGTAATAAATCGATAAATTGGTGAAAAGTAATAACGTCCGTCACACGGCACCAATTATCGGATATTCGGCAATCAAATAATACGTTCATATATCATCGCTGCCCAACGGTTAGGATTACGCAGTGATGTAGCGCCATCGATACTTCGTACCGTTTGTGGAATTATGCGCAATAACAATAATAAAAATATAGCCTTTATTCACTAACCATATATAAACATTAACAGAATGTTAACGTAAGTGATAATAATTTTAACCCTAGTGATAAGAAAAGAGTGGCGGAGAGTTTATTGCCAGTTCTTCTCTTTCGTTCTATGCCCTTGAGTTGAGAACTGGCAGTCAATCATAGGCAGGTAATCTATATTTCGTTTTTGACGTTCATAAGTGTACATTGTGTCGCCTATATGAATAAATGATTTTTGACTCGGACGTAGGACATACAAACTATATATATGTTATAGCACACTTATCAGCAGCCCTTCTTGCTAATAGTCGTCCCTTTCACGAGCGCATCTTCTCCTTCCTGCTGGCAGATCGTCTCGATCTCTGTACTTCGTCCAATTTTTTATTTTTTTATATAGTTAACGGTATTTTTATATAAACTAATGGTACAACGAACATCTTTGACAAAATAAAATAGTAACCAGCCCTTTAGCAGTCTTCGAGCCGCATTCGAAAGGGTCTGATGCATTTCTGTATAAATAGTTGGTTTAAGTTTTTCATTGATGTATAAAAAATTAAAAGGTTTTTTTAAAATCAAAATCCTATCCCACAAAACGACTTGTACGTTTTGATAAAACATGATAAAAATTGCTGAAAAACGCTCAGTTGTCGAACGATACGTACGTTATCAAATGTATATTTAAGAACAATCTTTAGAAGGCGGAGGAGCAAATATTCATCGTCTTAATATATTTAAAATCTTCTCGAACTTTAAGAAATATATAAAAACTTAGTTCTAATGTATTATTTCTCAGAATCCTACAAGTTTATGATAATATGAACGTTAATATTTGTACAATGTCTGAGAATTTTTGATGTCGACTAGAGTTTCTTGTAATGGATCAAATATTCTCTTGATCTTTTTCTTTTTTGACGAATGTGGATAACATATGAATTAAATATGAGCTAATTTCTATATGTAATGATAGTATAATAAAAACATTTCCCTAAAAATACTTGAAGTAAATTGTTTAGTTTTGCGATTTTATAGGTTTTCTACGTGTTAAATGTTTTATCTTTATTGCCATAACATTAGCTTTTTGAGCTTTGGCTGATGGCTTTGTTTTGAAGTATCTTTTATACAAAACTATTAGAACTACAAACTATTCGGAAGACATCGTGTTACTATTTTACATTTGAAAGCATAATTTGTTAAAAAAAAAAATAATTACCTTTTAAATTAGATTAATCAATATATCGATAATAATTGACACATGGAGCATCACTAAAGTTATCCCATTATAATGGGCGTTTTGTTTACAATGCCAACTGAAGGGGAACCCGATACGTCACTGAATATTAAACTTTAAGTTTATCACGTTAAAGTGGATTTTGGTTAGACCCCGTCTCAGTTTTAAAACAGCTTAAGTGTCTGTGACGTCACGGGTGTAATAAGATCCCTTTTTGCATAGTTTTTGTTTATTTTTGTATGAATATCGATCTTATGCTGTCGTATTAAAGGAGATTTTTGTTTGTGTATGTGAAAATCAATAATTTTTATGATTCCTAGCGATTGTGATGGTTTGTAGTTTGTATTAAATACAGTTTTTGTTTTTAGGTCTCTAGGTCGTTATTTAACCGCATAAGAAAAAAGTAGTTTTCACTATGTTACCATACAAAAAACTTATGTTTTATAATAATAAGATTATGCTAAAAGATATATTTGAAATAAAATTATACGTAGGAGGGTAAAAGGATTAAAATAAGCCAAAGTAAGCTGTTAATTAATTTGATTAACTAGTTATAGGAAAATAAATATTAAAGTATATCTTCTATGTTCTCTTTGTTAAAATAAAATTTGGATGATAAATCACGGCAATCGTATGAGAAAATATAGACAATTCATAATATTTATTTTAGGAAAACGATTAGTTTCATTTCGTTGTAGTAGGAACTCTTTGGTAGTGGGTTTTAAGGGCATAAAGATTTAAGTTGGCGCCTGGTAGATAGTACCGGTGACGCCAGAGCTGATGGTGTCCTCTACAAATAATATGGCAAAACAGCAAGGAAATGCTGCCAGCGTCAAAGGTACATTGGCACAGGGGCCAAACTTTTTTAATTTGTTTCAATTTTCTATTTATACATTTAATTGTTATTATTACTATGTGGCTTAAAAATGTTGTAAATACGGTATAAATATTTGTATATAACTAAGTTTTTTAATTATTGCTTGTACATAAAGGCAGAGATAGTTTAGGCCTTTTAGACATGTAAAAATCATTGGACGGGATTTGAACCCGCGATCATTACCAGCACAATGCCTATTACATAATTATGGTATTTCAGGGCTGGGATTAAACCCTTTGTAACCTTGTAAACAAGTAACAAAAACTCGTGGTTTCAATTCAAAGTTGGCACGGGCCGACCGCGCCAATTTCAAACTCGATTTAACTGTTGCAGCGTAGTTGTAAACAGAGATTTCGCTATTATATTAAAATTCTGATTTGTTAAGAATATTTTTCAGTCAGTTAGGCCAACTAGTTGGAGTGTCATGCTGTATTAGTAGTGGAATAAGCAGAAACGATCGGGGAAATACCACTTTCTCACACGTTCTGCGTAGGCCACTTCATGCATTTTTCTCCTACCCCTTTACCTCCAGTTGTAAATAAAATTTCGGAAATGATCAGGTTTGGTAGTTTCTAACTATGGCCTGTTTATTTATGGATAATAGTATGACAGATTAGGAACACACCAAGCCAACTCAGTGGGGTAATTTTTTGTGTGGTAATTAATTGTTATAATTAGTTTAAATTTAAGGAGTAAACAATAAAATCTTATAAAACCTGACAAACGAAAAAAGGTAAGTTTACAAGGGCTAACGCCTTTTTTTAACTACAAAATAATATCGTCTACTTATGTATGCTATGTCTTGTAGCTTAAATATTATATATTAGGTATGTGGATGTTTCATGTTATGTCCTGAGTCATTTATCATCACTGAGGCAAGACCACAGGGATTAGAAACTTGATGTTTTGACTTTTGATACAGTTTATGATTTATTATGAATAAAGTTGAAACAATGAACCTAGCGTTTATAAGATACCTATATTAAACTTTAAAAAGCAATCGTATCTTAGTAACAAAAAAGGCGGACAGAAAATTTATTATATTATTGAGAAGTATTTAAATGTTTAAAATAGTTCTTATGTTAATTACTCTGTGGAAGGGATAGTGTATTACAAAAAATGGCTAGGGTCAATGACCTTCGTGGACAGACAGACCGGCAGACTGCAAGCGTTATTAAAAAAAGAAACGGATTTGTATGAAAAATTGCCTTTTCAAATGCGGTTTTCAGGTGTTCCGTTTTTAATGTTTTTGTGGGTTTATATATTTATACTGAGCACTTTAACAGAAATAATTTTGTAAGTGAACTAAATAGGACGTCAAACAAAATGGCTGAACGTCAGTACCATTACCTTGATGTCTTCCACGGTCTGCTTCACAAGACACTTTCTTATGTGAACTAGCGAACTGTAGACTGGCCTGTTGTGGAGTTCTTCCCAGGGAGATACGACCCCTCATTGTTTAAAGAAAGAGTAGAAAACATATTCTTCCTTCAAAGGTCGATAATGAGCCGATACGATTAGGAGACCACTTTCCCAAAGAAAACAAGTTTGATATCATTATCATTATTAAGGCTTTCAAATTATTCAATGTTTCTTAAATTTGCTACTATTGTCCAATCTTTCCCCGCTATCTCTTTTATTTCACCTTACCAGGTTTCTTGTGGGCGTCCTCTCTTTTTGTTCCCACTGGACCATTTCCACTTTAACTTGTGTAAAATCTTGTCAAATAACCCATTGTTTCTCTAATCGAACCTGTTTTCCACTTGTGTGAACCTCCTATGCCAATTAAAAAAAAGTAGCGACAATAACCTTCGAAATACCAATTAAATAATTTATTAAATTGCGTGTGTCCCTCAACCCTCTGGAGACAGGGGAAGATGCTTCTATGTTTGCGTCATTTTTCTTTATATATTATGTCGTCTGTTTCTTTGAAATCAATTGTTGTTGGAAATAAAATCCAGATAGATCATCTTCATAAGTACCGTCCTTATCTTGAACCATTACCCGATCCATTGTTCTCGATTTAGCTTAGAGCTAGGATAATTTGGGTCGGCCCTTCTTTCAATATGGCAGTCCAGAAGATCTTCCACGAAGTCAAAATTTACTTCGTCAAGTAATACTACTTGACGGAGTAAATTTTGACTTTGCGCTTCCGACTGTACCCAATGTGTTCGTATGAACACATTGCGTAGAGTCGGAAGCGCACGATACGGCATGATGCATTTTTGAGTTAGTTGGGCATCTGAAGGTTGTAAATTAAATAGTATCGTTCGTTCGTTCGTGATCTCCGCCATTAAGTACATATGACTATATGCGATTGGTTACCACCCTAACTTTTTTTTAAACTCTTCTGCATAAACATTTCTTGACCATATCCTATTTTCCTCAATCGTGACTTAGGTGATTTTTGTAGTTTTATTATTTTCTATTGGATCGCAATCCAATGTGATTTTTAGTTTAATTTTTTTGCATTATTTTAGGATAAGGTTAGTGATTCTAGTTTTTTTGTCTTATTACCTGGAAGAGATGCCTTATAATTTTTATTTGTTTTTATGTGTAATGAAGTATAAATAAATAAATAAAAATCCGTAATGGTAGTGTAATAACTATATGTGTAAAGAAAGGCGCTTCAATAATATAACATATTAAGCCCGAATAACGAAACAGAGCTTTTGTAACTTTGGCAATAATATAATAACGACTGCTTTTGTTTTACGTCTGACTAGAATAATATCTTTCAAATAAACAGCTTAAAATAGAGAAATACCTAGAAATACTTTTACATTATTACTTATTTAAAATTCTACGATAATAGTCGTTAATGTACTTATGTTTTCTGTTTCATTTATATTATTTTTTCTATTATCTGTTTTGGCTTTGTATACTGTCTAAGGGTTTTTTTTATATATTTTATATGTGTAGTTGATTATTTTATTTATTTCGGCTGAAAGAATTATTTACAAAGCAGCGATAAAAACACATGGAATATTGACTTTCAAGAAATAGCCCTCCCCAAGGCAAGATTTGTACAATTCAATTACGAACACGAGAAAAATGGGAAGACTCTCTATTTTAATTATTGGAGACAGCCGCTAATACAAATAAATTAAAGCAAGGGAATGAAGTATTTTTACAAAGAAATATTGAAATGTTAAAGATTTCTCGTCTTATTTAGACGATAGATACGCTTTCACTGGAAACGTTTTAATTTAAAAAAAAATTATTAAATTATTTTTATCGTCTTCACGTGATTAAATATATAATTTAGACAAATATCCAGAATGATTAAATTGATGAACAGAATTGTATTATTACAATGAAGGAAAAACCAATGAAGTTGTTTTTCCAACAACATTTTGGTAGTAAACCAAGAGAAAAATATAATAAAATTAATAATTAAAATGACAGTTATTTAAATAGCCATTTTGGTATTTATTCTCTTTTCGGGTTGCCTTGAACTAAATAATAGACGAGATTATCGTCTATACTCTATAGTCTGATTACTCCAAGATTCTTTGACCCGGTTTGCGACGGAGTTTGACGTATTCGCTTTAATGAAGAACTTTATAACATCTTTGACGATGCCAACATCGTCAAATTCATAAAGTGTAACAGGTTTAAGTGGTTGGGACATGTTCAACGAACGAGGCCGACAGAACCCAATTGGGTTCGAAATTTGACGCCAGCCATTGATGATGATCATGATCGCCCATAGACTACGTGTTAGAAGTATATTTTATTTCTTTACACAGTAGAAAAATGGTTATTTGATTGAATAAATGAATATTTTTCTTCTTACAGGTAAGTTTGCTGCTGTGTGCCCTATACATGACACCAAGAAGATAAGTATGTTGTATAAGAAACCTAACAAAGAATGTGTCAGGTTCACACATCGGAGAAATAAATTTTGCATTTGTTTCTTATATTTTTTAATATTGAAAGTGCTTATTACATCAAGTAATTCTTATTAAATAAGACATGACAAATCGATGCAAAAGGGAGAGTGAATAGGTAATGAGTTAATAACTTGATGGTGTGACGTCATTATTCATGATTTGTGATTAGGTTGGGGTACAATGAGAGATTCTGCCTTGCCATTGGGACTCAATAGTGTCGACAAAGCGTTGTTAGAGGTTTTTTTTTAAAAAAAATGTTTAAACTTGTATTTATTTTAATCTACAGCTTACCTAAATTATATACAACAAACAATTATTACACTCAAGATACAATCAAAAATAAAATACATATTATAAACAAAAATGCATGTAAAATAAAAGTTTCTAAAATATCTTAGACGAATTTTATCAATGTCACTTAGGTACTTCGCCTGTAGCTTTGTGTGTGACGCCAGTGGGTAGCTGGTTCTACACAGTGGTGGTGCAAGGCAAATTTGTGTTAAAACACGTCGAGGTGATACGGGTGGAATTTGTATTCAACTTCGATGTCGGATAAACTTAGCTGCAGGTATTAATCCGAACATCTCCTCCGAACACTCTCTAATAACTCTCTTATTGAACTATGACTCCCAAAATGTGTGTCAAAATTTGGCGCGAGGGAGTCAGTTTAAGTGCCAAGGCTCGTTTCTAAATCTCACTGTCAGTTGGTAGGTGATGTGGTCGGATATCATCTACAGCGTAAATATATCCAGGACAAAGGAGTTATTCAATTTGACCAAAAGTCCTCAAGGTAGGAATACTACTGCTTAAATTAACTATAGTAATATTCATATCACATAGTTAAGCCATAGACTTTTAACCCCGGTGTATCACCATCAGCCACTCCCCATATTTCATTAATATTTTGATGTTTCGCGTGAATTATTCACAAAATATATCACCTCGGCACCCCCCACCCCCCATTTGCCGTCTGAAGATAACTAAGTTTATCACTTTATCCTATACGTTAGGTTATTCAATTTCCTTTATGATGTCTGTCGGCGAATTTTCGTGGAATTTTTCCCCAGAAAAATGGAATATGTAAGCAAGTGCCGTAGTGGACGAAATGATCTGCATCATAAATTAATTATAAGTTTACAATAATACATAACTTCAATCCGTTAAAAAAGTGCTTTTCTTTAAATGTGTAAAAGTTATGTTAATGAAAGACAATACATTATCTGCATCAGTTTAAATCGAGCGTGTGGCCATCGTTGCTACTACGGTATTTAACATAATTCCTAAATATAATGCGGTAGGAAAAAGGCAAATAGTAGTAGTAGCGGCACATAATTTATTTGTTACAAACATACAAATCTTTATTTATATTAGAATAATATATATATTGTTATACTCTTACTCATATTTTTTCTTTGCTTTATGTACTGCAGTATGCACTCCATTTAGATAAAAATCTCCTGAACTGTCCATTTGGATATGTTCTTCGTTCATCAATTTCTTACCTTAGCTATGTAGTCAGCCATTCCATTTTGTCTATCTACCCACGTTTCTTTTTCTGGAGTTCCCCTTTAAGCGTCACCTGTGGCGCTCCATTTATTATCTGTAGACCTTGCAATATGCCCTGCATATATCCATTTCGTATGTAATGCGCGCACGTCGGTGATCTTAGTTTTAGCCAATTAAGCACATGTATAATGTATATGTATACAATTTTTTTAATGTCGAACCGTGTATACGACATTATCCGAGTTATTAAGCAATTTTTCTAAGTGACGTAATAATTACACAATCAATCAGAGATTGCGTACCATCTGGTTTGACTAGGGGGTCCCAATGACCCCAGTTAGGGTCAAAAATGCCCCGTCATGATACCCAGATAAATTGAGTTATCGTATAAATTGTTTTTATTGATGTACTAACCATGTTTGATTTTATAAGCCATTACTATTGGTATGAAAAACAGTGTCGTTTTAAGTCGGTTTAAAAGGCATTTAGTGGCTATTCAATCTCAAGAACACAGCATATGATCAACTAAGTCACAATCATCATCTTCGGTCCCAGTACTCATCACAGATTCGGTCAACATAGCCCAGAGGCGAACAACAGATATTATCATATCTGTACTGCGAAATAGAATCGAATCTGGTAATCTATCTTCACGGTATTAAAGTAGGTGGAAAGGAGTCCCCGTTACTATACTAAATCTCTGCTTAAAATATAGGTATAAAACACGTAAAATTTTTTATTATAAATTATATTATCTCATTAGAAAATAAAATACTTCAGATAACCTGTCTAATAAATAGTCCAATAATTAACATAATATGTGCTAGCGAAACAGAAAAAAAATTAAGTTAATTATGAATACCCATCTTTTTCCTGTCATCCCTCAAATGCGTTTAACCGAATACAAAATGACGTAGCACTAAATGCTACGTGACGAATCGTTTGCGGCATATGTGTGGAATCAAGATAGAATCACTTATATTGTCAAATATGGCTAGTCATCTCTCAATACAATAAAACTACATAGATAGTAATAGTTAGTTTTGATACTAGATGGCGCTTTGTATAGTAATAATCCAACACAAAATTGTTTAAACAAAGATTAAACCCACTAATGGTGTCTATGGGTTGCGATAACTGCCTTTTTGTACGATACGTTCGTTCACCGACACTGTATGTTCATTGCCAACATACATATAGTACATATATATAATATTCCATGTACTAAGCTGTTATTCGAACGCACGACTCCGAGTTTGAGAGCTGCTTGGCCACTGCTCTCAGGCGATTTGCATACACCTCATTATAACACTCATCACATAATTTGGCAAGTTTTGCGTCGCTGAAGAAAGTTACCTTTAGCACCAAAAGTTCTCAAAACAAGTTCTGCGCATCACTTGGCAAGTTATATGTCGGTTATTATACGCCTTATTAATTAAATGATCTCGATTTGATGGATTGATGATAGAAAAGCTGTGGAATGTAGCCAAATGTATAATAAAAAAACATCAGTGGTGCTATAACCATGGCTAGTCTGGGGCCTCAGGTGTCTGTATCTGTTTCATGATCATTTATCAGGTTTAAGAATGACTTTATTCTCATTAGAATTGCACACATAATTCATTTACTGAGAAACAATATGTAAATATAAGATTAATAATAATTAGAGTGCACAGAGCGCACAAAACAAAACAGCAACCTAGTAAAGATGTGGCATTGATGGCATACTAAAACTCAAAAATATATTTATGAATATAGGTAAACATGTACACTTATGAACGTCAAAATAAAACAAATTAAATTATTGTAAATTTACATTTACAACCAGTTCATAGTCTAATATAGCAAGTTTATATTTGTTTTATTATGTTTGTAAGACTGTTTTATTTGTGAATCTAATAGTCAAGTTGGTGATCAGCCTCCTGTGCTTGACACGTATTCGACTATTTGTGTCTAAGGCAAGCCGGTTTCCTCACGATGTTTTCCTTTAAGTTCGAGCGAATGTTAGATGCGCATATTATTTATAAAAAGAAAGTCAATTGGTGCACCGACGACCTCAGGGATGAGACACTAAAGCTATTAGACCAAAGCTCACATAGCAAAGGTTCAATTCTTGTAAAATTTAATTGTTGACGATTGAAAACACAGGAAGAATTTCCAGTCCGTCTCGTTCGTTCGCCCTTTGAGAACGGGCATTAAATGTAAATTGAATTAGTACATTTTTTGACTTATATAATTTTACCTCCATTAATTATACTATAAATATATTTGGACTTTGATAGAAGCTGAATGTTCAAAGAGAATAGAGGATTGCATCTAGAATAGGTTTAGTAAGCTTCGGAAAAATAGCTTTAATAATTTTTACATAAGTCGTAAGTTTTAGTAATAAAAACGACCTCACATACAAAAGTTGTTTTAAACGCCGCAGCGCAACACATAAATCAGTATTTCCGCGAAACGTCCGGGTGCCGTCAGTTACGCGTCATGCGCTGTGTTTTATGACGTTTGCTGATGAGAGGTGACGTGAATTATTGTTAAAGCGCGTTTTAATGTCCATTTGCTTAAAAAAAACATTGCGCTTTGAAGATCTGTTTATTCAGGTGTCATTTATTTTGAGATTAAAGTTATTCAAAATAGTCGCTATTTTAACAAGTGAGTGAACATTTAAATATAATTTACATTGGCTTAGGGACATTTTCACTTACGGTTTTGTTAGCAATGTTAATATTATGATTTGATGGGTGAGTAATGTCTGCAGACGTTTAAATTAAGAAATAGTTTTCGTTATTTCTGAATTCAAGATGCATTGTACGATTACATCTACACACACACTCATTAAAATATTTGTATTAGGACACATATTTTAAATTATATACCGTAAATTAAAACCCGTAGTATATGGGTACAATGATTGCTCGCGTTATAGGAACGCGAATCCCATTATAATACGTTATGTACAAATGATTTACGTATAACGTTTTTCGTTGAAATCGATAATTAAGGAAAAAACTATGTAATGCGTACAAATCGTTACAAACAAACGTTAAATGGGGAATTAAAAACAGGATTAAAATAGGGTAATATGAAAGTGTTTTATAAGAAGTACCAAGTTATAATGGGGTTTAGTGTACTTGCAAAATTACTTCAATTAAAAACCATATGACATAATATAATATATGCCTGTGGTTTTCTGTTTTCTTAAAGAATTTACCTTTTGTAATCTAGACCGGGTGGGTTATTCAACTAGTATTAAGATTTCTTACAAGCAATTTCACAATAACAGTGCAAAATATAAAAGTATTCCCTTCAATATCCACCGTGCAGCCACGATGTCACGTTCCAGCGAAACTCATAAAGAAAGACAATGTTAAAAATGACCGGGTTTTGTAAAATACACTTTCTTACGTTCAGCTTATTTTTAAGTGTATTACTTCTTATTTCATTTAGTTTCGCAGACAGGTCATGTTTGTGTTCGTCTCGTAAAATATATTTCTTTAATATTTTAAATTCCAAAGTTTGTATTCGTCTAATTTAATATTTATTGCATTTGAGAGAATGATAAAATCTATAGATTAATAGATTTTTGTTTAATTGGGAAAGGCAAGTGCAGACGTAGCAAGTGAAGTATCTCCAATGGACATTGGAAATACTTCAGAACCTCCACAAGTGTTTTATTGAAACGCGTACATTTAATACAATCAAAATTTATTTATTCATGCAGGTAACAATGTACACTTATGAACGTCAAAAAAAGAAATATTATATGAATTTAATTTTACATTTACTGCCAGTTCTCAAATCAAGGGCGTAGAACGGAAGAGAAGAACTGGCAATAAACTCTCCGCCACTCTTTTTAATCGCCAAGTTTTTTTTTTACACAATGCTTGTAAGGAGCTGCAACCACTACACCATGTTCCATATGACATATTGAGTAATAAAGAATAAAAACTAAAAAATTAAAAAAATTAAAAACAAAGATTTGACCTCTATCAGCAGGAGGCATGGTGAAATAGGAGCACGCACTTACGTACTCGTGAGAACAACACGCAAAGACGTAGTATAAACAACTAATATCACCGCAAACACGAATTCAAGTACGACCAGTCACCACAAGTAGCACCCGTTCACGAGTATGACGCATGGCCAGCCATTGGCCCCCAATCGCAAGCGATGGTTAAAATATTTAAAATAAATTTAAATACATTAACGGCCGCTATTATTTTATTATTTCTTAAAAGGCCGGCAACGCACTCGCGAGCCCTCTGGCATTGAGAGTGTCCATGGTGTCACTTAACATCAGGTGAGCCGTCCTCCGTGATCCTGCCCGTTTGCCCTTTGTTCTATAAAAAAAAATTGAGGAAAAGAAACAAAAAAATATTATTTTAATACTTTGGACTTTTTGTCTGCACGTATATAATTACGATTTTACTGTCATCTTGATACAGAGAAGCCGAGACAAGTCACCGAAAGTCAAATCAATTTAATGCAAAAATATTGAGGAAATCATTTCAGTTATTATTTAATTTATTTATTGGTTTAAGCTGATTGGTTTTTAAAACCAAAACTTATTGGATCACTGTTGGCCTAGTGGATTCAGCATGCCAGTCTCATCCCTGAGGTCCAGGTTCAAGCCCCGGCTGTCACCAATAAACTTTATATGTCCGCATTTAACAAGGTGAAGGAGAACATCGTGAGGGCTTGGGCTTGCTCGAAAACGGTCAACTATAAAATTGAGAAAACATCATGAAAACTGAGCCCCAGATCTAAAATGTGGGGCCACTGATTTGTAATTTTTATTTTAAGACTTAATGTAATTTAGTGCTGTCACAGTGTTGTTCAATATACTGAATCCGATTACAATTTTAAATTACAAGACTCGTAAAACTTACTTTACGCATACGGTTATACATACTTTGCACTTGATTAATAATAACCTAAGTGATAGGTTTTTGGCTATTTTCACGATGTTTTCATTTACTGGACGGGCAAATGTTAATTTGTGTGGAAAAGAAAAATCTGTATTCGTACACTATCCTCGCGTTCTCTAATCCTTTAATACCTCCGAGCCGACCACTCTTGTTCACTACTTGTTTTGTGTAATTGGAACTCGGTTGATAAATAGTGTATATATATTTATTATTAATTTACAAAACAAAATATTTTATCTATCAGATTAATAAAATATTCAATTGTCCTACATTGTTTGAATTTTTGTATTTTTTTTAAGGTTCAAAAATGCAATTTCAGGTTGTCTAATTGGAATAAATGATTTGACTTGAATGACCCAAATCAATGTTTTTAAGTTGCCAACATTTTAATTAATTTTCCTATATGGAGATTAGTAGATATATGCAGTGTATTCATATTTAATTTGAACATTGACCTACTGCTGACACGGCTTACGTGGCATTTTTATACTTTAACAGCTGAAGTTGCGCGAAACACCAACCGCTCACAAGAACAATATTATGTATGTGTGGATAGGTATAAGTGGTGTTTAAGATATTGTTTTATAATTATAAATCCACCATCTTGAACCTTTGATCTAACTCGTACGGCTCCGTGTGTTAGGTTTCTTGGTGCAGACATTCCGTACTGATTTATATATTAACTCTTTATATATTATATTAACTCTCTATGTGTTAGAGAGTTGTTAGGTTCTCTACATCTCACCCTCTTTTATATTTAGTTATCTAGTGCAGCTTGCTAATATATACAGATACTCCTGACATTTAACGCATATAAATTTAACCACACATTTCACAGTCCACTGGCTGGCAAACTGTGCTTATTGCACATGACGTAAAAGTCGATTTCACTCAAGAGGAGAATTTTTAAATTGATGAGTGTGGAAGTCTTAGGGTAATGTTAAGAAACACAAGGCACTAGATGTAAATATGACGTCAGAAATACATTGGATTTTTATATATTTGGGAGACGTGGGTACTTTTCTTTTTAAAAATTGCATTGTCCCTATCGTACAGTTTTTAAACTAATAGTCAACACCAAATCCTGATAAAAAATACACATATATATATATATATATTAATAATAAACTGTTATGGAGAGTCCAGTTTACAATCTGTATTTCTATCGTTTTTGTCAGTCTAAGAGCATAAATCTCATTATGTCAACAACTCTTACAACTTAATAAATAACAGACAAAGCCAGCTGCTGTCTGTAATCAAGTGATAATCCCAGTGGGAGTGATTTTTATTTCTCTCTCCTCCGAGTTGTTTCTATATTTTTATAAGTTAAAGGAGATTACGACTATGTGTTTTTTATTAACTTACTTACTTAACTTATTAGTTGTTACATGTGCAAAGCGTAATATAATACGCGAAACGTTGGTATTTTTTAATATTAATAAAACATTTATTTTTATCATAAGCATAAAATATATTTCTTTGGTTTCATGTTAAATAAATATTGCAAGTAAAATTAATAGTTAAAACATTATTAAGCATGATACAAATAGTTTTATTTCTGCAATACATGTGCGCTTTTGTAGTCGTGCATACACGCTGCATTGAAACGACTTGTCCTTATCCAGAACGGAGTACCGACAGCAAACAAATATAAAAATATTACTAATATTGTTTGATTTACATTTCGATGTCATTAGTAGCTTTGTGGCCTAATAGTTTAAGTTTGAGCCCCTCAGCGCTGAGGTCGTGCTAATCACGACTAGACATCAATTGACTTTGAATATGCGGCTATCGCTGTCTATCTATCTCGTCCGGTAATGGAAAGGACTCACAAAGTTGACGGCGTATGTCACGAATAGATGGACCTCTTAAGTCCAAGACTCATCGTCCTCAAAACTGTACACTGTTATAAGAGAGGCGTTGCATGTAAACAGTTAGTCCGCACTAGATGTTGCTTTGCTGACCGCTCAGAATTAGCTGCCGATTAAAGAGAGAAATCACTAACTGAAGATCTACACACTAAACTCAATGTCCACTTGGTAATGAGATAACTATAAATATATTCCTTCAACTAGTTGTAAATACTATAGTTTTTTTATTCCATATATGTGGACCCTAAATGTCTTCGATAAATGTCAACTTCATTAAAACTAAGATAAACAATTCGTGACACATTCAACAGTTTATTTGCTAACCGTCCCGCGTCTCGGTCACTTAGTAATATTGCGCTTTGGCCCATAAAAATATAGGAAGACGGAATACATTATTTACGTCCGGACGTTTTGCGAAGCGACCGGTTTACGAGTTGCACAGCGACATGTTATGGATATTGAATTTATTATTTCAACTGGCCTTTATATTATGAGAAATTTAATATGTCAAGCGGTCGACTACTATAGGTTTCATATATACATGTGGAACGGCATCACGACAAGTCTGGTAGACTAACACTTTCACCTGTCTACTCTATTCTCACTCTCTCTCTCTCTCTTTGACTTTACTCAGAATAAGATACAGGCCATATGAGATACTTGACTGAATAACGCCTGGAAGAGGCAGAGAGTCCATCGCGTTCGGTCCTGAGCCTTGTATTTTGCTCCAAGTCTTTCCAATTCTCTTTGCCTCATCAGCTGTACGAAGTTTCTGCTTTCCTTGCGGATTCCAATCAAACGACCGATTCAGGCATTGATGTTATTTTAACAGCGCTCATGGCGGGAACGTCACTTGGGAAGAGATCTTAATGAATACCCATCACTGGGCAAGAAATATCGCCTTTATAGCTAAACAGAAATGTATCGGAAATTCAGACGATTTAAAATTAAAAACATTTACATTTTCGGGATCGAAGCGCGACCCCATTTCATAACAATACGTTGGATTACACACACTTCACCTGTTTCATATAATGCCGTTAACAATGAACACGCGCCCCAAATTGTTTTTGGGACGAAGTCGCACAAATGTATTGGTAACTAAAAACTAGCTTCGCCCTATACATGTAGAAAATTTTATCATTACTATAATAGGTCAATAACTACACTATGGTGAATTGCTTGATTTACATTTACTTACTTATTTATTTTAGTTTGCAGTCAAGAATCTCTCCGCCACTCTTTTCAATCGCATCAATGAGTGATAATTGTTTGAAATTTATAAAAAGCTTTCTTGATTCATTTGCGTTTACCGAAAATTTTGTATGAAAAAATTAAGAGCTCTGTATTTTTGCAATGTTAACGTTATATTCCATGATGCCATGCTAATAGATGCTTCTTCCTCCGAAAGTAGGTACTTACCCACTTGGAAGAAAGGTGCTGATCTTCATCCCACCTAAAAAGACGGTCCTCGACCAGTTTAAGGACGCCCACGGCCTTACCGGACTTTAATTTTCGGACTGGAGAACATGGGTGTTTCTTCCTTTCGCGGGGCATCTGTTTTCGCGCCTCATTACAATGACGGCTGGGTTAGTCAGGTGAAGATCAGGTCGTTGCGAGACAGGCTCACAGGCAGGATAGTTGATGAGAGAGGGTATTCCATGACTTAAAGCAGCTGTGTGTGTCTTGCCCCTCAATACAAATTTAAATATACATACATCGTACATATCAGCTCCAAAAGACGACTTTGTTTACGTAACGAGAAAGTTCCACCACTGTCTTTTCTTAGGTCCTCCTCCATTGTGCCGTTGTTGACCTCCCGATCTTGGTCCATTCCCCAGGTACCCCAGCAAATTTTATGATATGATTTGTATCATAATTAATTTTATGAAAATCGAAATTGTATTCGCAAACGCGTAAGGCGTGGTTCAAAAAACTAAAGTACATACTGCTTTAAGGATTTCTTAAGATGCGAAAATTGGCCATCTCAATCTCATAGTGAAGGAAATTTGAAGAATGTAGTTGTCATGAAATTTTATGTATGGGCTCGTTTTTTATATACCTTCATCCCCTAACCATTAATTCGATATAAATAATATATTAGGCAGAGATGTCGTCTAGACAAACTGGTCGTTTACAAATTCATGAGAGTTTACCCTGTTTTATGGGTGTTTATTTGTCCAAGTGGGGTAAATTCGTCTCTCAGGGGAAATTCTAACGTTACATTACATTAGTAATCGTTCAATGCACATACTATTGGTATTTTCCACAGGTTGTCTGTATTTCTATTTATTCTCAAAAACTTTCCACTTGCACTATGACTATCAAAAAATAGAGAAGTTTGATTTAGAACGAACAAAGGAATATTCTAAGCCTGTTCAAGACAGTGGGACAACGCACCACTATTGTATTCTGTATATGTAACAGCAAAATTGCAAAAAAAGCATATTGTACCAGCCAGGGCTGTATATTTTTACTGACTCAGACTTTCTTAGTTTTATAAGCGTTACTAACTAAATCGTAATAAGTTACGCCCCGAGAGGATAACCGTAGGCACTCTCTTCAACTTTTACAGTGCATTCATTCATTTACAGTTTATTATTATATGTATATTCATTATCGTTATTATTCAGTACGTTTTTTTTTCTCGAAAGACCCTAAGTCGAATTGGTTCGGAAATACATCAGTGGGCAGCTGGTTCCACAAAGTGGTGGTGCGCGGAAAACTGCCTTGAAAATAGCTCAGTTGTGCAACGCCGGACGTAGACGTTTGATGATGAAACATACTGCTGGTAATTAATCCGAACAACTCGTCTGAAAACTCTTCATAATAAATGCTGTAGAAGATTCGTAAGAAAGGTTTGTTTGTATGTTTGTTACGTCTACAATACTGGACAAATTTAGAATGCACACCTCAGTAACATATTTTTTTAGATTAAAAATTTAATGACCGGCCTTGCGAAGCTGCCATAGGCCGCGTATAACTGTAGGCCTTTTAGGGATGTAGTGATTTGGCTCTTAGTTTCACCCTCTCGCATAAGTGCAGTTTGTCAAGATAATTACACAGTGACTTCACACAGACTCCTAACACCCTTTTACGTATAAACTGAAATACTTTACAGTACACTAACAGACTTCTCAGCTTTATTTTTATTTAAAAAAAATATTTAGCTTTAAATGTATCTGATCAAGGTGTTAAAATTTATATTAATTATATTTCTTACAATAGATTCTTTAGGTTATTAATCATCTAAAAAGTGTGGAAAAGGTGCTAGTTAGAACCTTTTGTATTATAATTTTAATTGCTCTCACCACTTTTTACGGTATAAGAATTGCGTTGCGAGACGTTTTATAACATATAAGTAATAGGTATATGTGTAATTGAAATTCTATTACATAATTACTGTGTTAGTACTACTGAAAGTAAGAAATGGCAATTGGAGGCTGGAATTTTAAAATTTGGGAAATCTCAATCAAAAGCAGGACAAGTGGTTGACAAACAGTTGGACTAAATGAAGCTTTTGATCGAAGGTAGGGCTGTCACAAATATACTTTAGGCCACTGATTAATCTAATTGTATTTACTGCCCATGCACTGCCAGAAGACAGATTGATAATTGTATTGACGGGTATTCATTTCTTCATAGTTGGCTTAAGAATGGCCTTTAAAATATCCATTATATTTTCTCAATAATTGGGTAGTAGAAAAATTTACTATTTGTATGGAGCTCAATCTGCACTTATTCCAGTTGTATCCACGTACCTATAATTTCAAATAAGGTTATTTCGCAGACGCTTATAATAACCTAAATACATTATTTAGCCATAGTAAAAGAGAAAAATCTATATATAATTTTGAGCTGAGAGACAACCCTACTTAACCGGGAGTTGCGACCTAGTTTTAGTTCGATTTTAGCCATATTGGTGATTGCAGTTATAATCGGTTTGAGGCTTACACATCAAATAAATTGCTAACTTTGTTCCGTGACTTTGCTTGACAAAATATGATTCGGCGTTTCTATAATGCAAGCTTTTATAATTTGCCAAAATCGATTAAAATGTTATATGTTGTATATCCTTATCCTACAGCTAATATAAATTATATATAACAATAACAGTTATAATAAATATATACCCAATGATTGAATACATTCGTACAGAAAAATTCAAACATTTACAGAAGGAAAAAACAATTCAAATTATTTAAACATTTAACCAAGTATTACCTGATTCGACTATGTTTTGTGGTGTTGTAAAAGGGTGTGTATGAGGGGTGTGTTTATGATGCAGGTGATTTAGCGCTATGGTTATCCTTAAAGGAGTACTAAACATATTATAGCTCAAAAGAGCATTAAAGATATGTATATCAGAATGAGCCTAGTAGACTAAATTAGGACGGCTGATGGCGACGTATATATTAAGTTTGTTATGTAAATAAAATACATTTTTTGTTTGATTGCAATATTCCGCTGTGTTTTGACTTGAATATTGTTATTTTTTTTTATATAACATTTAAACTAACTAATCACTTTAATAACGCATATAAAATGCTTCAAATATGTAGAAATAATGACTACGATGATTGTTGGTCTAGTGGCTTCTGGTCTGGTCTTTGGTCTACTTACTTTCTGTGTGTGCATTTAACATTCGCTCGAAGGGTGAAGGAAAATATCGACTCGCCTTAGACACAACAAGTCGACATCGTGTGTCAAGCACAGACGGCTGATCACCTACTTGCCTATTAAATTTAAAAATGATCATGAAACATATAGAAATCTGAGGCCGAGGCCTAAAAATGTTATAGTGGCACTTATTTAAACTATAATCTTATTGTTTGTTGCAAATATTGTATGGAAGAAAATAAATTATTATTATTTAATACATACGATGAAAACACTTTACGACGAATTAACGTTACGTCAAACGTACACCTATCTTGTCCGACCGTTTTCAGTACAACAAGTTTTTCAACTAAAAAGAACCGACGTCAACGTGAAACTTGGAATTTGTGAAGATTGCCTATAGATGTTTATCATAATATAGTACAGAAGTTTTGCTGATAACGGATTAATAAAATACGCAATTTCACCCGTATCACCTCGTCGTTCGTCGTTCGACAACAGAGCGTTTTTTAAAGTTGTTTTAGCTACCCACCACCACTATGTGGAACCAGCTGCCCAATGAAGTTTCTACCCACATTGAATCCTTCAAGAAGTCGACAACGCACTAGCGAGCTCTTTGGGATCGAGAAAGTCTATAGGCGGCTATCTCTAATGATGAGGTGATCCTCCTGCCTCTGCCCCCTGTTACTTAATAAAACAATAGCAGTTTCGTACCGTAGAGAATGTTTTTATGATTATTTTGTCTGCAATCAAACCCAGAACCCTCTTTGCTTACGAAGGTTTGCTCGAACTTATATTTAATTACAAAAACTGTTAAAATTTTATTGCCATTTAAGATTTTGAACCCTCGAGCCAAAGCAAGAGAACCCGCAGGTATAAGCCGACTACTTTAAAGTGGTTAGCATGTTCTGGGGTGCCAAAAACGAAATTAGCCCCCAATCAAAACAAATAAACAAATATCAAAAAGGGATGTTATCGAATTAGAATGTAATTTCTCGATTGGCCGGATTCCATTCGATTAATCGGACTGACAGGTCGACAGATCAACTGAAAAATATGTTACTAGTTTAGATTTTTTGTTTTGACCAATTTTGTTGTAAAGAAAAAGTTATCTATATAACTTGGCAGAAGGAAGAAGCCGTGGCTCCGCAATATCAGAGAATGGACGGGAGAGGCCAGCGTACAATAGCCGATGAGCTTGGCGAAGAATAAGAAGTATGACGAGCTGATCGCCAACCTCCAGTAGTGGAGAGGCACTTCGGGAAAAAGATAACCTATGGTTATTAATATGTGAAAAGCTGGAAGAATGAAAAGCGGTTAACGAAGCGGTTAAAGAAGTGTTTATGTATTGGATGAAATGAGGTTGGGTTGGGCTGGGCTGGTTGCACCTGGACCAAATCCAGGACGTACTAAAGAAGGAGCAAGTTAAGAGTCCCCATAACCGATGATGCATGATGAATGTGATGATAGTAGATGAAGCGAGAGAGATATGTCATGACCGTAGCAACTGGAGATACGTGGTCTCTGCCCACGCCTTCGGGGAAAAGGCGTGATAACATAAATAAATTCAAATGCTAGATTATTTAGTAAATGTACGACGTCGTTGTGAAAGCGAAGAAACGTATAATTCCAGCACTTTACAGCATATAATTAAAAGCTAATTTGACTATGTTAATAAAGTTAATGGGTACCCTTTAGAATATTTCGCCAGAAATCGAACTTTGGTTGTTCGCATTAAGCGAAGCGGTGGCAGTAAACGGAAGCGTCATTAAGAGGAGAAACATAAATATTAAATACATATTTACATAACGCTTTACATAATTGCTTTGAATGTTACACTCCATTGCACATGTGATATGTTTTTGCATAGATCCTTTTTGGGACGCTCTATAAAAGGTATGGTAATGGTGGGAAAATGTTTTTCCCATCATTATGCCTTGAAACGGCCTTGATCTGTGATCAGCCCGGCTAGACCAAGCACAGATTGTCACCAAGGAGTGACAATCAGTATTATCTGTCAAATTTAAAGCAACCTTTCTATTTCGTAGTCATTTGTTTTTCTTATTATTTACTTTATCATAGCAATTCCTATGCGCATAATTAAATTAAACGATTTTCTTATAGTTTGTAAAAACAATGGGAATCGAACGTGTGACCTTTGAGTGGTATTTCTAGTCTAATTATATTCAAACGGTTCTCAGATGTCAGTTTCTTATCATGATAAAAAATTAAAAGGGGAAGTCGAATACATTATCCGTATATAGACATCTTTGCATAGCAGCTGAGTGGCTGAGTTGTTTACGAACAATTAAAGGGGAATAAACAGGGCTTCATGTAACGGATTAAAATTAATAATGACAATTTAAACATTTTATTTTGAATTTAGGAAAGTTTGACATGAGGCCGTAACCATAGATTTTTCTAAACACACAATGTTATTTATTTGTGTTTTAAATGTTCCATATTGTAATAAAATCATCTTTCTGGAATTCTATAGAAAAAGGAAATTTATGTTATTTAATTAATTTAAAAAGAATGGTTTTTTTATTTGTGTATTATTTAATTAACAAAATCCGTCCCCATGCCTTAAAAATTAAATTTGTACAGATTTTATAAATTACATTCGTAATTTCAATGAAGATCAATTGAAATAGTCAGTGTTTATAGTGTATCCTATACCTATGTCACCCCCTAAGAGGCTGTATCGCACCGGAAGTGCCGTGACGTCACGTCGCAATATCCGCTCGTTATCCAATCGCGGGCCGGATGTACTCAATGCAACCTATTTTCACTTTGCACTGCTGACATGTTTCACGTTGTCCTAGTTTTTTGAGTAATTTCTATAATGCTTTATTTATTGTTATTCTTTTTAAAGAATACTTACTTGTGGGGCAGACTTGTGACTTTTCTTGAAAAACAAGGAAAATGCGGCATGGTGGCCTCACAGGAAAGAATTCCACAGTCTTTTTATAATAAATTAATTTAAGGAATATAAAGTGTATTACATAATTTTTGGGATTCCATTCCATAAGGATTATTTTATAAATTTTATAGTGGACGTTATTTTATATTATATATGTTAAGCAGTTTTTGTAATATTTTTCTTGGCCTTGTGAAGATTGAAATCAATAATAAAGTGCGTAGTTATTTCACTATATATAACCGTCGCATATGACTATATGTAATTATTTGTAAAGCCTAATAAACTCTATTACTTACAGCAATACTAGAAATCCTTTGTATTGTACAATTAAATTTGTAAGTATTATTATTCTTTGCACATGAGGTGACGATTCGTAAAATGTTTACCATTATGAGCCTAAAGTTTCACTTTAAAATTTGTCGCATAGTATGAAACTTTATTGATATAAGACATCATGTATTTTATTAGAAAAGTTTTTTAATCGTTTCCAAAAACAACGCGGTTTATAAATTAGGGAACAGTCTACGTTTCATCAAAATCACTTCAGTATTTTTTGAGTTAGAACCACCATTCCATTATGTCGACAATTATTATTTTCGTAAAAAATACTGAAAGAGATTAACAGAGGGTTGTGTAAAAAGGTATTTTCAAAGGAGGTTCATCCCGCAATAATTAGGTTCATGTAGCGGGGACAATAGTATTGAGCTCTGACATGAATTACGAGTGGCTTAGGGTTAAGGGCAAAGTGACACGCTAACGTGCGTCTCCATTGTTATACGACACGACATTTTTTTGTATCTAAACACAGCGAGGATACAGTACTTCGTCTTAAACACGGGGTTAGCATTTCCAAATAGAAGCACGAAAAAATATATACTAGTTCTCGGCAGCCAGTTGGGAAGTCGTTTTGGGTCTCAATCTAACAAGTACTTTTTGTTTTAGCAGCCTTGCATTGTTAATTATTTACTATTATTATTGTTTTATTTTTCTTTAAATCCCTACCTAATTGTTATCTGTGCTAAGCATGGCATGTACATTTCATACATTGATTGTATCAGGGTCTTAGGATAGAAATAAAGTAACAAATTAATGATTTTATAAATACTCTGTGCCACGCATACTTTGTTTGCATCACGTTAACTCTGGGATGGTGGTAAGCAAAAATAGTAGCAATTTGCTCGCTGTCAATAGTTAGTAACTACATTAAGTATTCAATTCCCGTGACGTGTGACAATGGAAACAGATAATGGAGCGTGTCGGGTATCGATCGCAGAACTAATTACAAACAGACCTAACTACATACTATTGTCTTTTTATGTTTTCCAATTGTGATATAAATTATTTATTATTCATGTGTAGTGTTCTGTTTTGTTATTGAACATTCAGTTCAAATTTAACGCAGGCATCAAAAAGTTGATGCCTGCGTTAAATTTGCCCCGTTGAGGGTAATAGGTATATATATATATATAAAACCAGGTCATATAGGTCGAAATAACAGGTATTTTGTATTAGAGCAGATTATATGCCTATTAGAAGCAGTTCAAGTTCAGTTTTCAGCCGATCAGTGGGTCGTGACTACCAAAATCTTGCTCTTGCGGTAGCAGTGTATGTTGTCTTTTATTCCATAACGCGATTTCAGTCCCTCGTAGAACACGAGTACTCCCCCATATAACGCGGAGATTACACACGTTATATTTCTGTACTTTGACATTTATAATGATTTGTACGCATATTTTTTTTCTCTCTTAAGATTCGATTTAAATACCCTTTAACGAGAAAAGTTAAACGTAACTCATCTGTTTTCGTACTTATGTATACCCTGAATGTACCAGAAATCACAAGTGTTTACTATATTCTATTTTCAAAAAATAACCAGTAATAACGAATACATTGTTGCCATAATATCATTAACCCGCTGTAAAGACCCGAATCAGTGTTGCCATACGAGCTGAATATTAAGTGTATACGTGCCTTTATGAACTCACTTCTCTTTGTACCCCTTTTGAAATTTACTAAATCGCTTAACTAATTTTGATGAGTTAGATTCGTTACAAGAAATTTTCAGTTCTGTGTTAATACTGAAACTTTGAATTTGAGTAAATCACAATTTAAATAGGTGGCGTTATAATTGCAACATGATATCAGTTAGATTCAGTTTGGTTATTGTTATTTTTGGTGTGCACTTATTTGCACCCTCAGTATTTCTTTTTTTTACTTACTAGGATTTCTTGAAAGAGATCACTTGGTAGCGGTAAGGCCGCCATTGCATTAATAATATAATATCATATATATATAATAATATTAATAATATATATTAATAATATAATATATATATAATTTATGTTATTTGTTTCTATTTAAATGTAACGAAGTTTAAATACATACATAATCTGTCAACATTATGTGGCTATAACCGGTACAAGAAGGCGTGTTCTTTTAGAATCATATCGTTGTATGAAATCCACATGTAAGGCAAAACTATTTGTAACAATGTTTTATTTGGCTATAAAATGGTGGAGATATTCCGCGTGTGCCCGCGAAATAGGCGATAGCAATATTATTTTTCTGAAATTTTCATTATTCAGATTCGTTTTAGTGACTATTAATTTTTCGTTTCAATTTGGAATTGTTGTGCAAACGATTATAGGTATGTGATATTCGATTGTATTGAATATACAAATAAAATATCACATTTATGCACCAAACTTGGTTTATTTTTCAAGTGTTTTGTAGTATAATTGCTAATGTATTTTTTAATATGTATGATATGACCTTATGAGCATCATTGGTCTCAGTGGCTTTAGCTTTTGACTCTCATGCCTGAGGTCGCATCTTCGATCCCTGGCTGTGGATTTTCTTTGTACGCATTTAATATTCGCTCAAATAGTGATGGAAAACATTATGAGAAAACCGAGTAAAACTGTTTAGTGAGTGGATGATCACCTTTTTCCTCAAACAAAAAAAATTGCTATCGTAAAAGGGTCAGGATTAGGTTAATCTGGCGGTTAAGGATTCTTGAATTTTCTAATTTTCCGCGCAATTTTCTTCATTTGTTCTTTCATAAGACACATTATGACAATAACAAATACAACAAAAAAATAATTAGCGAAATCGGTGAAGGGAAATAGGTATTCATTTGTATAAATTGCTTGATTCATCTTAGCAAAGCGTTATCAAATGGATGTAGCTATATTGTCAAATAATGTTACCTCGGTGTCTGTAAATGATTAATGAAGCTATAGTCTGAGCCTATTTACAATTTGCCGCCATTATGGTCGCTATGCTGGAACTGGACATTGACAGGTGACATCAGTTGATGGGAAGTGGAAATTCATTCAACGACAAATGCATTATTTATCGAGATTCTAATTAAAAATACTTCGAAATTCGAAAAATAATTAGATTTTTTAAAACTTTTTCGATCGTTCAGGACACCAAAATAAATATTTTAATTAAATAATTTGATAATGTAATAATATATTTTAATCATGTCATACTGTAATGTAATATTTATTTACATTACACATTAACAAAAAACAATTGCACTAAGAAGAAAGATATAGCCAAGGTTTATTACATAATATGTATTATAATAGGTGCAAACATTTACGAAATGAAAAATCATTAAAAATATTTAATATATTTACTTAACTAAGTAATATTGGTTGTATTGTGTGATGTCGCGTAAGTACGTAGCATGTAAAATGTACAGATTTTACATTTGTACATTTCATTTTCTTGTAATCCCTATATGTTAACTTGCTTTAGCAGGTTTACCTTTAGAACCTATATTACTTGTAATAATACTTGTAGTTTTGTAAATTTATATTCATTTTATTCTGAAAAGTGTTCGTAGATTTAGCGGCCTCTTCGTATTGATATTTGATAAACCCTCTAGTTTTACAGCTGCCTCGTAAATATACCGTGATGGAGTGCTAAATCTTATTACTTACTTGTTTTATTATATACCTCTTTTGAGGTTGTAAACATTTCAATTACGAATGCCTCCGTATGGAGGAAGACGTCTAAATGGATTCGAATCCTAGACACGGGAGATAAAAGGTGTCATCAGTTTATATGAGGAGTAATGACAGGAGTTGGTCTGACCAGTTAAACATGATTATAATGGAATGTTGAGACCTATAATAGATAGAGACGAAGAAGGGAAGCTGAGGGTAGAGTAGTGTGGAAGCAGCAAGTCGATGTATAGCAGGGATTTTTAAGACAAGTATGACCTTCAGTAATGAAGGCGATGAAGAAGAATCAGATTTTAAATGTTTTTCAATTTTATCTAAATATATATATATATATGTTATATCTTTCTCGACAATAAATTTCACGAAAGATGTTACATGAATTACAGTATAGCCAATTTAATAATTATGGCTAATACGTTATATTATGTTGAATTAATTTTCTACTACTAGTGAATAGTTAAAATAAAGGAAATTCTTATTATTTCCTTCTTTATATTCACTTCTTACAATGTTTTGACACTATGTTCGTGTGTCCAAGACACCGCACTTGCACTTATCACTACACTAGGTTTAGAAATTATAAAAGGTTTAGTTCTCATTAGGCGTTTTGTTCCTGAGGAATAAAAAAATAATAATTATCATTTGCAATATTCCTCAGAACCTCTCACCCCTAGATTTCACAAGAGGCATGTTAGTTGTCGGGCTTCAGGGATGTGGAAGCTGCACATCCATTGCCAGTTGGCCTTGGTAGCCATGAGCCGTGACTAGGACTTATCAGATTACTTTATAAAACCCAAGATTAAAATGCTCGTTTGCCTATAAAAAATACAGATACATAAAGTCCAAACTAAAGTACAATAATCGAATTGTTTGCTATTCCATGACGTCACACATGACATCAATCTTCATAATGACCACAGAACAAGCAACAGTGTTTGAGCAGTGTCGTTATGGCGCGCCCGTGTTTACTTTGTGACGCGTGAGAGACTTTTTATGAAAAGTGCCGCACTTTCAGCGACTGTTAAGCATTTGAATAGTCGGAATTCTTGAGGGTTTGGCATTTTCCATTTAGCCTAAACTAACTTGAATTTTGATAAATCACAACTATTATATTGTTGAACACTTAAAGTCAAAGTCTTTTGAAAGCTGTCAAATCTCGTTTGTCACAGAGAAAGAATGGTCTCCTCCTTCGTGCCTTCTCCATCTACACGACACTGGCGAAGTACCGTGTGCCCAGTTGGCACAAATTAAAGCCATAAAAAAAGAAAAAAAAAAGAATGGTCTCATAGAACTTGAAACTAGATTTGATTTGATGTTTTTTAATTGTATGATGACACGTTAGCCTCGTCTCACCTCCCTCGATCGAGTACAAAAGCTGGCGGAAGAGCAGGCGGAATATGAGAGAGACTCTTGGGCCATGGGGTTCAAGTGCACAGGCGCTAATTAAAGATTCACAGACAGATAGTACCTATTGACAGATAGTACCGGTGACTCCAGAGAGATTTCCTCGCTCAACGAATTAGTATGGAAATGCAGCGAGGAAATGCTAGCAGTAAAAGTTCACTACTATAGGCACTAAACATTTTTAAATATTTTATTATAGATATTTTGGAATAAGCACCTGGTCGAACAAAATTGAAGTGTCTATAAGTACATATTCTAAATCAACAACAAATGGATGTTCGATCAAAAATATCTGCAGAACAAATATAATTTAAATTTTGCGTGCATATGAAGTAGCCACAGGCGCTAAAACTCGGCAAACAGCAATACTAGAGAGCTTTGTGTACTCAATGTCTACCGCAGGTACACTACTGGCCAAATAAATAGAGACGAACGACAATTTATTAGCTGTCACTTTTTGTACTGAATTGAAATGAAAATAAAAACAAACAGCCGATATGTAGTGATAGTAGTTTTAATGTATCGGTCTGTATATGAATAATGTTGTTGGTAATGTCGTAGTTTTAGTCGCGCATCATCACTATGTGGAAAGCGCGTGCCAATTCTTAAAATACCAAGAAAGAGAAATTGAGAAATCCATGGGCAGTATCACCATCTAGTGAGCCTCCTGCCCCTCTGCCCCTGTTCTATACAAAATGGACAATTAATATTTTTTATTGGCTATGCTATTTATTTTTGTTTCTATTACACTCATTAGCCTAAAGTTGCGCAATTAGAAATTATTAAATAAAAATTATATAATACGGGATTCCCATAAATGGCAGTCATAATGGACCATCTTAATAGACGCGTTGCCGGCCTTTGAGGGAGGAGTACACTCTAACTTTGAATAGATGGAGGTCGTATCTCTCAGGGATGACTCTCCCCCAGTAATGGGTTCCATAGTTCGCTAGTTTTCAAAAGAGAGTGCTATGTGAAACGGACTATGGAAGGCTTCCAGCCATCAAGGTGATGTTGATAAAATTTTAAGGTTGTAATAAAGTAGATTATTCAATATTGCTGTTGTATAGAACCTTGTACACTTAGATAAGGGATGATTAATCATCATCAAAATCAAATTCAGCCCTAGTGTTTTCTAAAAAAACATTAATGTATTGAAACAGCACAAAACGACGCGTAGTAATAACCCTTTGTTGGCCGACAAAACAAAAGTTACATGTTTACACGGCCGGAAGTGTACAGGCTAATTAAGCACACTCAATGGCTACAATAGCTACACTTCCTACACCTAATGGCACATTTAGTTTCCCAGCCAAAAGTTTGTGTTGCGTTTCGTTAATGGATTATGAGTTTTTAAAGGCTTACGAATGTATAAAACAATTTCTTTAAATTCTATGCATTTTGGTATAGTTATGCGTTAGAGTTACAATTCAGTTAGGTAGTACATAGGTACTATGTAAATGACTTTCAACATGTAAACTGCGCACTTTTTCAAGTTTTTTGACGTATAAACTTTGAGAAATTAATTAGTTTTGCGTTGTTGGTTAAGTGTCCGGCAGTGTAGTAAGTAATTACCAACTCGTGTAGAGAACTTTGAGCTAGACCTTCCTTTGGGAAGACCTGAATTATATTTATTAGTGCATTTAAGTCAGACCTAAGTCCTGTGATGCTTCATTAAGGTTATTTATTTATTAATTCGTTGCAAAAACATAATATAATTGACATAATTCAATGAAAAAGAATTGGCGGCCTTCACACTTACGAGCGCTCTTTTCCAGACAACCACTTTATAGACGAAGAGGAATATTTTAACTGTAAATCAAAATCACCTAGTTAGAAATGCCTGCCTATTTTCCCTTTGCCCCTTAAAAACAATAAAACTTAATCAATATATTACTAAATTGTCTTAAAAAGGAGGGTAGTTTCTAACACCACGTAAAAGAAGTACTACCCACCTTACTTTGACAACTTGTTAATTTTAATAAATACAATAATATGACATAACAATACTTGAGATATAAAGGATTGTCTATAGAAAAAACGTAATAGTTATACCTTTTCTATATACTGTTGTTCCCTATGTGAGACCGCAGGCAGGAACAAGTGAAAATAAAAGTGCCGATCACGTCAGGTGAAATCAATACATGTTTGGCAATATTATATTTTTCACTTACACGGAAAACCTCTCAGCAAGTTTTCCTTCTAAACAATCTTTATACTAAGCCTGCGGCTTCACTTATACAAACTATTACTAGAACAAAAAACAATTTAATAATTCTTTGTACTGTCTATTGTAACCATTCCCACTGTAGGAATTATTCCGAATTTAAAAAATTTAAATTTTTAAGCCTGGGCCTCAGATTTCTGTAAGTTCTCTGATAATTTTTCAATATAGGCAAGTAGGTGATCACACGTATGTGCCTGACACACGCCAATTTTTGTGTCTAAAGCAAGGCAATTTTTCCTCACCATGTTTTCCTTCACCGTTTGAGCCAATGATAAATGCGCCCAAAGAAAGAGAGCACAGCCAGGTATCTAATCTCAGGGATGAGAGTTGCACGCCAAAGCCAACACTGCCCTATATACAGTGAAGACAAAAATACATAGTATGTCGCAAGCCCGGTACATATTATATACTGAAAAGTGGCAACCTAACTCCACTTTCTTACTATAAGTAAAAAAGCTTACTTGAAAGTTGCTAATGTGTCACCGCCTCATTGTCAGACTTATACTTAACTTCAAACTTGCTATTGTTATGAACTTTATACAGCAATTGTGAAGTTAAAAAATAATGGATAGCATTATTGTGTTTTGAAACGTATATTTTTGTTAAGAATTAAGAGTTCTTCGTTCTGTTATTGTATATGAGAATGAGCTTACATTTGTGTCAATTAGTCCACGATTTGAATCTTAGGTTTTGAGCGATGTACTTTCCAAAAGGCTGTACTCGTTCGCTGGTATTCCTGTCATCTTTTCTAAAAACTAAATTTTAAATTTTCAAAGCTTTATACGTTCACTGACAATCTTAAATATCTTCTCAACCTGTCCTATGAAACTGAAAGTATTCTTACTGTGCAACGATAGTTTAATTATAAAATGTAGAAATTATTACGTCAAGTACAGTTACTATGCCAAATGGAAGATACTAGCTGACACACGGAATCTTAGTGCACTTTATTTTTACCTAAATATCCTTTTATTGTGTATAATAAAGATTTTCTGTCTTTCTTACTTATGATCAGGTGAAGCTCCTACCCATTGCCATTAATTTTCATTCACCATAGCGTCTTAATGGTCTACTTTATGGCAGACCTACAGATGAGTCAACAATTAATCTTATATTAGTTACCTAGCAATCGATCATTGCAATTATAACATTAAAAGTTAAGAATTCCTTATGTATTACCCCTCGTCAAAGTTGAGGTCTCTTTGTGTTTCTCGTCTTTGATTAACGCGTCGGATTTCTTGACACCAGGGGGCCATGAATATTATGAGTATTTATTTAGTATTGTATTAATGAAGCTTACTCTAATATCAAAAGGTATAAATAGTTAATCCACTCGAAAGTCGAAAGGTTTTCCCTTTTTTAGTTCAATGTTCAACTGTATGTTTGACACTCGACAGAGCACGATTGTTTTTTAAGTAGATTCGCGATATGATACACGCGTTTATCAAATCATAATCCAATGTAAGATTCGTTGAAGAGACGAAAAGAAAAAAACGTTACAATAGACGTTGCGTAGATAATAATATATTATACCTAACCTGATTCTTCGGAGAGAGACAGAGGAAGATCTGATGCATCTGAAAGCTCTTAGTTGGCAGGACAGGAAGCGCTGGAAGTTTCTTGTTTTGAAAGAGTGTGAGTGAGTGATACATCGGATCCAGTAAAAAAGGTGTTTGAGGTTGCATGAAAGAGGTAACATAATTTATTGTTACATTGAGTTTAATTATCATAATTTAATTTTGAACAAAAAGTGTAATAAATTTATAATTGTTTAAATATATTTAAGCAGACGGCATCAATGTTAAGTGAAAATCGATATACTATAATCGCAGTAATGAGGATTTGTGTTACGTTAATTAAAATTGGAGAATCGTTAGCGTTTAATTAAAATATTAAGGTTGTTATTTTGAGCTATCGGAAACATGTTATCGCCATGAGATGTCGATTACAGATTGATCATGTGTTTTAAAGCGACACGAGAGTGAAGATTATTGAGCGTTTATTTTAAATGGATATTTTGTTTTATAATCAAAGTTTATAAAACAAGTATAAATGCTTCGCAGTTAGGTTTTTCTCTAAGAGAACGCTCAATTGCTGGTGTCTCACAAATAATAATAAATATGTACTTTTTAGTTTTAATATAATATTTATTTTTAATAAAAAAAGCTACCATTAGAGCATTGTTGGTTTCTCGTTCCAGACGTCGTTGGTTCGATCCCCGGCTGTGCACCAATGGATATTTTTATGTGCCGATTTAACATTTGCTCGAACGGTGAAGAAAAACATCGTGAGGAAAACCTTGCCTTTGATCCAAAAAGTCGACTGATTACCGTCTTATCAATTAGATTGGATCATGAAACAGGCACAGAAATTTGAGGCTTAGACCTAAAATGGTTGTAGCGCTAATGGTTTGTTTATTTAATTTTTTTTAAGCTGCCATTTCAGAGAACTTCAATGCGGTAGATATAATGCATACAGATAGAAAGAAAACAAAACATTGAACAGTAATATGACAAATTATGTTTACAAAAAGGCTTACTATTTCTTGCAGTACAGGACGTAATGTAGATCATTTGTCTATTTTTACTTTTTTTTTTAGTATTTGCTGAGTTTCGCCTCTTAACGTGACTATCAGGCACCCTGAAACCTGGGCACAGGAGTTTTACCAGGTTGTTGTCCTTTCCACGTAACAGCTTTATCAGAAACATTGTGAGCCCACTTCTTGGCGTACTTACGTTGTTATAATATTAAATCCGGAATAAATAATTGTGAAAAAGTCTAGACAAGTCAGCCCGTAGGTATTTCTTGGTAATTGAGCTTTTATATCCAAACTAGAATTTGATATTTAGCATTGTCTGTGATGTCAAACATCAAAGTAAAAACGGTTTATATGATTTACGTATAAACAAAAATTGTATTACAGAAAATAAATAGACATTTTTATTTCAATATTTATTTTGTCCATTTTCCCTTACACTTGTCGGTGTTAATGACGAAAATTCGTCAGCGTCCCTTCCCGTTGGCGTGTAGCGATAAATATGTGCCCGCCGGGAATCGAACCGGGGTCGAGTTAACAATTAACATTAATTAATATACCTGGTTCTGCCGTTGAATTTATTGATATGTGGCTAGTTTGTTTTTACAAAAGTTTTATTCGCTCTATACTTTTAAGTTTTTTTTTAATAGAACAGGGGGCAAACGGGCAGGAGGCTCACCTGATGTTAAGTGATACCGCCGCCCATGGATGCTAGAGGGCTCGCGCGTGCGTTGAATAGTTAAATGAAAACGTAAGGTGTATTAAGAATACTTTGATATTATAATTTACTATAGAGTACAAACAACTATTCTTGAAAGCGCCGTAATATATCTGAAAGTCGTATCAACCTCAAATATGTCTAACTCCGAACAAAGGAAATAGTATAGATGTGAGATACCCCATTACAGTACAGGGTTCAAATCCCGTGGGGGCATACTTCGTTGCGGCAAATGGAAGGACCGTGTCCACTCTATGGAACAAGACAACCCTTATTTGTTTGTTTTTAATTATATAAAACCTTTTTTTAATAATAAGTACGTGGATAGCGTGAAATTACGGCTAAGTACTGAAAATATTGTATTAGATAACATTATATTGTTATAATTGTAGGCATTCTGAGGGATTAAAACATACTTTATAATACTAATAAACATTTAAAAGAGATTTGTTGCGAGACTGATTTTACAAATATGACCATAGATACAAAAGGATCAGAATAAAAACCAGATTTTGCTTTTATGGATTTATCGTGTGTTGTCTAATATTTAGAGCCAGCGTTTTTAACAAATAGTGGACATTTGAAAAAGATAGGTTATAGACTTGGTCCCTAAAGTATAATATTAGACATATTGCACTAACAAAATTTGTCATTTAATTTAACATCGACGAAAAGTTATATTTATAATATGATTCTGTATCATCGCATCTGTATTTTTTTAATTCAGTTATTACATACATTACTTGTGGGGGTAGACATAGATAATAAGACAAGACTTGACAAGGCAAGGCCGCGAAATGAATTATTGTTTTAGTAAAAATTCAAAACCAGCCTTCAGCCCAGAATAAAGCATATTGAGATCAGTCTTTAACAAGTCAAAACAGTCAGAAACCTATTTCAGAAAAGTTGGTATAAATATAAAAGTCGTTTGTCCGTCCGTCTATAAGAGGCAATCACTTAACGAGCCGAGCGACGATCAAAACTTGTCGATGTGTAGTGCGGTAAAATAGTTTTGAAACTTGAATTATATTTAATTCATTTTTATATATTAGTTTGTGGAATGAGATAAAAATACTCAATTAATATAGATTGTTAAAAACTTTCTTACACTCCATATCAGAATTTGGCATTTCTTTTTTTCAATTTTATGACATTCTTATTGCCAAATTTTACTATTACTTTTTAATGATAAACGTCTTACAACTTTTGTTTAAGTTTCTAATAAAATATTTTTTGTTTCAGGTAAGCACAGTTCTCACACAATGGAAATTAATTCGATTTACTCACATTGGCAAGTAATCATTCAATTATAAATATATTTTTAAAACAAAATGAGTTAACAAGCAAGTCATAATATATTATACGTCGTTATCGTAAGCTAAATATTTTTCGCTGCCCCCATATACTACACTCACATTGCAAGAGGGCTCGCAATGGCGTTTCCGATCTTCGAGAATTATAACGCTAAAGTGGTTGATGTTTAATTAGGTAGCGATAGAACGTAGAGTAAAGTAAGTTAGACCAAAACCTAATTTAATATAGGAAACAATTAAAATTGAACGAAAAATAATATTGTTTTTATTTATTATTATTATTATATCTATCACGGATATCAGAAGGCGAAAGCTACCTCAGAGCCTCTGTAACTGCTTTGTAGTAACTACTTTAGATGGTTCTAATAGGTATTACTGACCCAGTCTCTGAATAGCATAGATTCTTGTGTGGGCATTGCCACTTCAGATATCAAAAAAAGGTCTGCGATATGTAAATTTACAAAAACTACAAAAGTATCAAGGCGAGCGTCGCGCAGTGTAATCACTATTGACAAATCGTTTTCGATCGAGGGCCGTCGATTCGCGCGATTTCGGTCACATCCGTTTCCTGCGCTGTTTGCTTCAGCTATTATCTATGGTTTTAAATTATTTTCCTTTTCTCTGTACTAATATTATGAGTGTCTGTGACTTAGTGGATAATTCAATAAATACTCAGGAATTAGTGTGATATGTCATTTGTATCGCCTCGGCACCACCTAGCTTCTAACAGTGTTGATATAGGGTATTTGGGTTATATAGGGAATGTTTTAAGAAAGACGTCCACTGCTAGACATCAGCCTCTACGTTACCAGTACCACCGGTTCCCCGCGCTCTACATCCACCGCCTTCCTTCTACTTCTTCCCATGTAGTCCTGGAATGCGAGGCGTTAGCTAACGAACGCATAGAAATCCTTGGAGCAGTGAGGTCGCTCCGTGAAGCCTGTGAAGTTCCCAATAGACTTCTGTGATTCTGTAAGAGGCTTGGCGGGCTCAGTTAACCAGGACTTTACGCACAACGGACCTAATGCGAGCCTAAGTGCGGAAACTGACTCTACATACCTTAAACCTTTACTTGCACGCCTTCTACCAATGTGAGTGCCCATGGGCGTTATCACTTATCAGGTGTGCTTCCGGTTCGTTGGTTATACATTAAAAATCAAGGTTTAGAGGTATACAACCAAAATTTGAAGTTTTTGTTTTACAAATGAACCATAAATTGATAATTTTCATTGGAGGTGAAAAGTCGAAAACAATTAATTTTAATGATAAATTATTATCGTCGGTAAAAATGTAAAACAATGAGGGATTAGACGAGAGCGTAATGACGAAAACACGCAATATTTATTAGGCTGTCCGTATACGAGCGATTTTTTTCTTCTGTTTTATGTTATTGCCCTCTGGGCGTGGAGGGCACCAGACCTGTAGGTTGATCCCCTACTCGCTTGTCGTAGACGAGGAATAGTGGAGGAAGTTATGCAGCGACACCTTCAAAAATGAAGTGTTTTTTATATAAATAATCAATCTACGAGAAGTCATGAAAGGGCAGCCATCGCAGCAAATGGACACTTATATTAAGTGGCTGCGTTGAGATTTTTTCATTTCTTTTCCTTTTAAATTAAAATCTACAAATCTCATACATATCATAGTTCTTACAATAATAGGGAACAAGTATTAGTAGTTCACGATCACCCCTAAATGCTCCAAGCGTACAGACGTAATATTATGATAATGAAAATGTATAATGCTCTTAAATTAATTAATGATGTTGAAATATCATTGCCCTCGGTGTTTTGGTGAAATTCTCAACAACTTATATTATACTAGCTTATGCCCACGTCTTTGCGATTTATTTAAAGAATTTGATTTCACCATCTTATAAAGGGAACAATTAATGTTAACCTATAGACCTGTAGACATCGTCGGTGATCCGAACTTCGACCGGTGCCAATTGCTGTGGGCTTCATCTTATTCTGAAGAAACCGACATGACTATATTATTTTATAGCTGTACCCAGGATACTCCCTCCACGGCAAAATTATATAGTAAAAGAAGGAATCCAAAATAAGACTAGATAAGACATCTTGGATTCGATAAGACCACCGCTTACTATCAATGGTAGTGTGACAAGCATTAGATCCCTAATAATTGTAAAAAAGTGCGCACGCGACAGCTGTTAATCAAATACAACTACGTATACCTGCTCCATTGCTCCGGAACATCCTACTGTTTCCGGCTCGTATATCAAAGTGAAAAATTGACAACTGTCATTCTTCTTTGACTGTCGCCGATTTAATGCGAACAGGTATAAATCATATGGGATGAGGCAATGATTTATAATGATTGATTTGGTTAGAATAGCTGTGCTCATAGAGATATGATACATATTTTTAATTTAATTTAAATATTATATATAAATTTTTTACGTCTAAATACGCTTAAAAATTGTAGAATCATTCCGATTGAATTATACGTAAGCCCATAAAACAAAATCAACTTCGTTATCTACCCATCGTCACAGAGTAAACAACTCGATCCAATGACAACTTGACGCTGACAGATGACAACTGACAAGTGACAGTTCGCACCAAAACTAATTTGCTTGATCGAATATTCGAGGGTTGTTGAGTGGTCAGTGTGGAAACATTAATCTGTTTTGGTTTAGATTTTGTCGATGAATATCTACTACATTTAAATACTCTGTTACAGAAATGAGTTCTTTATTAGCTAATTTATTGATTTTAAGTTATTATTAAAAAAAACAATACCGTTTTAGCTTCAATAAAACGACATATAGCTTAGTTTTGTTCAATTTAGGAAAAAATTGTTATTCATTTTTGTTAATTACTTAATTTTTTTATATTAAATCAGTCTTATTACATTGTTTATATATTAACATATTCGTTGCTTATTCTGTTTTTATTGAGAGAAAACGAGAAAGAGGTCAACGCTCAAATTAATACAATTTTAAATTAATTAAAACACTTATTGTATTTTAGTACTTTAGAACTTATGATCGTCTCCAAGTTTAATATAGGAACCGAGTATGCCAGTTAGCTACTTACATCATCCTTAAACCCACGATTGCTCTCGCAGACATGAATAAGTGGCGAAGAGCGAGTCGGAGGTTGCCAGCTATATTCATCTAATTCGTATTAATTTCCAACACCCAAATATGCAATATTTACAACATTCTTAACCTACATTCTAATAATAATTAAAAATTGATAAATAGGAAATGTGTTTCCTAAAAATCTTTAATAATAAAGGACAATCACATTTATCCTGTTTGATTGAGAAGACTATCAATCCGAAATTGTGATATGTTCTGCAAGTTGTTTACTTCTTTTTGAAATTTTAGCAAAGGTGAAGAAGATATGCGATCATTTTTAATAGCCAAATTGGTGATCAACCATCTTTACACATATCGTCGACTTTAGGTGTAAGAAATGACGATTTCCTCAAGATATTTTTATTTACCGTACTAACGGGTGTTAAATGCGCATCTTGGCAGAAAGTCCATTGGTACACAGCCTACGACACCAGGGATGAGAGTCGTACGTTGAAATTCTGCTCTGAAATATAATAACAAATTTATTAACATTAGATAAGAGAGATTTATGAAAAAACAATTAATAATGCGGTCGTTTTCACATATTTTCTCTTAAAAAGTGACGGAACCCTGAAATAATGAAAGCTCCCAGACTTTAAGTACTGAAGTGGTCTTGTCTAAGGCTCTTTAAAAAATTTAAAAATATATTTTAATGATACTTTAAACTTAACTGTATGTTGACGATATTTTTATATGACGTAACCATTTTTGATAATAACATATTCTCAAAGGTCATGAATGATCTGGGGGGAGATCCTTCAAAGTAATTATATATATATAGGTATACCTAACGTGACCACACGTCCCGTTCTGAGCGCGACTGTCCCTTTTTCCAATTACGAGTCCCGGTGTCCCCGAAAAGAACTGTGGGACTCAAAAATGTCCCGTTTTCAGAAATCGCGCCAAAATTTGAGCAGTAGAATATAAATAAAAAACACGTGGTAAGAGTTTCATTCTTATTTGAAATCTTCAGCTATTAAAACAAATTTGTTCATCTGTTAAACTATTTTAACATTTTGGGTACTTATATTTTGTGATGACTGACTTTTAAGCCAACTTTTTAAAGTTAGAAATAAGTAAATAACTTTAAAAAGTGTTTATTTTTTCGTGGACCTGAATTGAACCAAGTCCCGTTTTGAATCTATGAATAAATGGTCTTAAATCAGATTAAGGTAAGAAACTGCCGACGCCGGGAAAGCTTTATTTAAAGTCCTTTATTTCGCTCACTCCAGTGAGCTTCCGTTCAGCGCTTTAGGTGATTGCCCGTCGGGCAAAAACCGAGGTCCGAGTCTCGCAGGTGACGCCCTTCCGCTAGTCACAAGATAACGCCAATCCAGGAGCTGAGCTGTAAAGGCCCTAAAAGCTAAAAGCGAGGAAAAAAACTAGCTGAAAGACGATGATCTTCTGGCATCGTCTATTATAAAAATACTAGAAAGTTCGATATCACCATATCACACGGATACAAATTTGTTGACTTAATCCTAAAATTCAAAATGTTATTTTTCTAATATTATATAAATCCTAATTTCTAGGTAAAGTTCAGTTGAATCCAGAACATATTTTTTTAAACAATCCTATCAATTCCATACATCAATCAAATCTTTAATACAATAATGTATCATTTCCATTACATTACTAACTTAGTGCTAAGCTGAAAAAATTATTTCTCTATTGGAAGCTACCAATGCATTATGTTTGCTTACATAATCTGGTTGAATGGTTCCTTTTATGTAATGATGCGTCTTTATAGAAAAATGCATTCAAGGTTCTAAATAGTGTTAAAAGTTGTATGGAGTCGCGGACAAAAGCTAATAAAAACATTTGAAAGGCTCCGACAAAGGCATACTGAATTTATCCCGCCATATTTCACGAAGGCCAGATAGGACCGCCATCTTGGATTTTAGAGTTTACGAGTACAGATAAGAAATTGGCGCAGCGCCAAAAGGTGTCAAATATGCTTCTAATTTTAATTTTTTTACTTTTTAGAGTGTATTACCAATATTAGTCTGTGTCCATGTAGAGCGTGCTATTGTTTTTGACGTGATTTATGTATTTTACTTTAATTTATTTAATCGCCTCATATATCTTTGTACATATCAATCCAAGAAAAAATCATTCATGAGTTTTAATTATTTATGCTATACACTTTTAACATAGAATGTTCATTATGATAAACAGTTGCAAAAAAACAATATACATATAGTACCTAGTAGCTAAACTAAATGTGACGTTTCTCGTAAAGAAACTCACATATTTATTTTATATCAAGTTTATACAACAACCATAATATTAAAATTATTTGTAAAGAAAAAGGTAAATAACTCAGGCAGTAAGCCTCTTTGTTTAAAATTCATTTTGTGTTCAAGCAAAATCTCTTTACGTGCGGTAAAAACAATAACTGTCATAGTTTGATAGATACGCGCATAGTGCTGTGCTAAATGCCTAGATATCGATAAAAATATCAATATGCTCAAACTAATTAGCATATGATTATTTTAAAGATGTGCTGACAATGAATATATTTATTAATTATTATTATATACAATTGATTTACGTTATAAATATTTTCTAAGCATTTTATTTGTGCTGTAGGTACAGCAAACCACACTGTATAATCATTTATTAATAATTGATAGACGAAATATATTTTGATATAAAAATATCATATTTATGTAATAATTTAATTATTCATAACCTTTACTCACAAAATACAATTTATATATATTGTGAACTACATTTTTAATAAATATTTTATTTGTAAAACAGTACATCACTTTTGGGCTAACTTTGCCGGAAAGTATCCTATAGAAACACCTGTACAGACTCTAAGATTAAAACTGAGCCACAAATGCTGTCGATAAATTTCTATCGATAAAGAACGGCCCTATTCTCAGACAATGACAAGAAAAACGTCTTAATAACGCACCTGGGCGCCGGACTATACTTCGATTGGAAAGTTTTGAGCCGTGAAGCAAAACTAAAAAGAAAAAGGCGATACTTTGAGCTTTCCGCTTTTGTTTCCAAAGACATTACATTGCTCCTCCTGTTTTATTAATTTTAAATGTTTTTTGACAAACTTTGCCAGTACAAGATTTGTTTTTTTTTTTATATCCGAGTTGGAAATGCATTTGCGCTTTGATAGACTCGGTGAGCAATACCCGCGTTCAAGATGCTCCGGAATCGCTCTTGCATTGTATCGGGGCCTCAACAGAATAACTGTTGCACTTAAAACCTCTTTTCCACTACATAGGAAGCAGGAGATGGGCATTTCTTCTCCTATTTATTCCGTAACGGGCAATCATTTTTTGGATAACACTAGGCATAGTTTACCCATCACATAATGATAACGTCTGATCGCGGGCACTCCTCAAACGTAACATTTATTGACTAAAATAACTGTTTACTTCGGCGGTAACACGTCAGGTTAGCCTCGTGCCTGTTTGTCTCCCCCATGTATATATAAAGATAGATAGATATCTTAAAATTGTAAAACAATATATACACACAACTATTGTGTACCTCTTCTCTCTTTATTATCTTAACGTCGTTATTGTTCTAGCGTAGGACAATTGCTCCTTTGAGAGACAAGTGTGTTTTTTATATATATTCTCTCTTTGAGTGGCTAACCGAACTCTCTTAATGAAATAATAAAGTATCAAAATTGCAATTCGCAGTACACGGCAGGTAACCACAGGTGTTACCACGAGACAATTTCCAATATATTAACTAGATCTGGTTTATATGCTTGTTTGTAAATCGACCCTTAAACGGCGATTTATTTTATAATTTGAATAGACTCGGAAATTGGTTTTGGGTACTTAAAATTACAGAAAGTATTTGACTTTAGTCTAATAAATACTATTCGTTATGCGACCGTTAAATTTAGGAACCAGTGAATTCATATTATGTTGACAGTGGTCGACGTGGGATCGCATTATGTAATTGAACTTGTCAAATACAATTGTCGTAGGTACACATTATAGCATTAAGTCAAGTGCGTCTGAGACGAACGTATGCAGGGTGTAACAAAACAGAAGCAATTTTTATTACACATATTATATACAAACATTGGTACATAAGAAAAATAAAACGCAAGTTAATATGACTTTTTAGTACTTCAAAAATTATAAGCTTCAGTTGCAGCTTCTTACAAACATTGTGTAAAAAAACTTGGCGATTAAAAAGAGTGGTGGAGAGCTTATTGCCAGTTCTTCTCTTCCGTTCTATGCCCTTGATGTGAAAATTGGCCCTAAATGTAAAATTAGAAGCATTTAAATAAATTAAATTTCTTTTTTTGACGTTCATAAGTGTACATTATGTTACCTACATGAATAAATGATTTTGAATTTTATTAATCGCTAAGCACGTTTTGAGCTGCAGAAAGATCGCATAAAAATCGTGTTGAGTTATAAATATGAATTAATTCACTGCGCAGTGTTGTATTTAATTATGAAAAGCCGAATTTTACAATTATGTATTCATTATTTGAAGAAAAATCGCATGTTTTTCCATATTTGAACCGATTAAAGGATTACCAAAATCGGCTTAGCGAGTCGGGCGGAAATTAAAAAATATATAAGACGGTTTTGTTTTTTCATAACGATCCCTTTAGAATTGATGCAAGCACGTTTTTAATCCTACGTTAGAAACAGGGTTATGAGTCAGATTTGTTTAAATATTGATTGCGCGTTAAGTTGGCGGAAAATTGCAGTTCAGTTTACCAATCTATGTCAAAATTCATCTTAAGCAATGGAGTGGATTGGTCAAAGGCATTTAATACGGACGTTAGGTTCTGTTTTAGTTAGTTTTAGTAATATAACATTGGTAATATGGAAAAATGCGATGGATTATAAACATAGGAGTTGTTCGGAGTAATACCTGCTGAGTTTCATCATAGGCAAAGCAGAATATGAAATACCATGTCCGTTTTCTCAAGGTAGTTTTAACCGCGCACCACCACTATGTTGAACCAGCTCACTGAAGTATTTCTGAACCAATTCGACTTGGGGTCCTTCGAGAGAAGAGCGTATCCGGTCTTAAAAGGCGGACACGCACTTGCGAGACTTCTAGCAGTGAGTGCCCTTGGGGGCGGTATCACTTAATATCAGGTGGCCAAAACGTCATAGAATGCTATCCCAGAGATGGGAAAAGAAATAGAGATTGTCAAATAAAGAGATGGAAAGACGATCTTCCGGGAGGATGGAGACGATCAGCTCTTATAAGATACGAGTAGTAATAACTGTCATATCGTTTAGGTTAAATGTATTTATTTGGTTAGTGAATAAAGGCTTTTATTATTATACATTACTAAGGTAACGCTCAGTAGTTTTTGACATATTTAGTAAGAAATAAGGTTTAAATGTCAGTTAAGTAAACTGTACAACAAGTAACAGTAAACGCTTCAAGCTTTGTTTCAATGGCCTGGGTCCTCATATTAATTTTCCGAGGTCCTGCTCAGAATATCGGATCATCTAGAATATTCCAAAACAAAGCCTCATGCGATATCAATCGATAATTATGCTTGTAACATGTGTCTAACGATTTCCGGCATTTAGATAAGGATCTATCATTATTTGAAAGCTTTTTATGGACTATTAAGGCAAGTGGTTGCGCGGTTCGTTAATTTGTATGGTTGTAGCAAAAATGTATTTAAAATAGATTGTTAAGTATGTGAATAACTTTTTATGGCATGTATAAAATCCACGAAAGAAATATTACAATAAGATACAAAAATGTGTCTGCTCCGTACCATACTCTAACACCTCTTTTTAGATCTAGGCCTCAGATTTCTGTATCAGTTTCATATTTATTTGTTAATCTAATCGGTAACTTAGCGATCAGCCTCCTGTGCCTGACACATGCTGTCGACTTATGTATCTAAGATAAACCGGTTTCCTTATGTTTTCCTTCACCGTTTGAATGAATGTTTAATGCGCACATAGACAGAAAATTCATTGGTGCACGACCGGAGATTGAACCTACGACCTCAAAGATGAGAGTCGGACGCGGAATCCACAAGTTAACATTGCTCCTGTAATGATATTAATATCATAATTCACACTTTAGCCTCAAATGTCGAGAATGATTGATACAAAACAAATTTTTAATGAAAAATGACTTGTATGAAAATTTTTCAATTTCAATTATCTACCAATACGGTCCGTGCCGTGGAAAATTAATTACCTTTCAGTTTCATACAATATTCAATCTTATCCTCTTACAAATATAATACATATTTGCATATAAGATTGCTATCTCCCTCCCATCTATGTAAAATGCCTGGTGCAAAAGAGACGGAAGAAGTACTCATTACCTCGCAATGAAAACCAATATTATAGGTCAGTTCAATACAGAAGTGATTAAATGTGCTTTTCACGTGACTACATGACTAACTAGTTTTTGTCAGCGGCTTTACTCATGGTTTAATCGCCCAAGAAGTCTTACGCCCGAGCCCAATAATTAATCTACAATCTCAGATAGAAAACAATATGAGATAAGACCATCCATTTTTGGCGACGGATAGAATGCAATCTCTTCGCTCAATACACTAATATTTGATAATCAAGATAAACCAAATAAAGTAAATACAAACAAATAAAATTAAAATACAAGGCTATGTTTAAAACATATCAAATAGCTTTTTTATTATTTTAAAAACTGAAGTATGTTAAAATCTTTAGAATTTGGCACAGTTGAACTGTCATTTTCATATAAAGGTCTATCCACACACACCGATCCGACCAACCATGGATAGCTTGTATCGACAGATGGCTATCAATCCGTCGATTGGTTATTGACAAAGTTTTATCAATATTTGGATTAATTCTTTCTAAGCTGGTCAAAAATAGATTGAGATTGGGTTTGGACGTTAGTAGATTGGCTAAACACTTTTTCGAAGTTTTACGAAGTCTATCAGTCTGTAGCTGATGTCTCACACATGTTGTGGTCAGCAAGGAATCATCTGGAGCGGACAATTTCAAATCTTATTGAAATAACGGTTTTCAATGCATAAATTTGGTATTAAAACTACGATGTGACCTGACAAGAAATCGATTTAATAGCAGTTTCGCCTTCCTTACACAACAAAAATGATTTCGTTTATAATTACTATTAATTACAGTAAACCACCTTATAACTCGGGAATTGTACACGATATATTTCTGTATTATGACTTTTATATTTGTGCGCACATAATATTTTCTTAATCTTCTATTGAAACTATTTTAATGAGAAAAATTTATTTTTAACAGAGATTACTGTATATTTGCTCACGATAAAATGTAAGCGATATTTTTGTACCTACATGCTAATTTATTTAAAAGAAACAAAACACTATCGCACTAACGAAACTAAGTAATACAAGAAATGAAGAAATCAAAGTTTAAAAGGGTTATTATACTATTAAGTAGAAACCGCAAAACCCCTAGTTGTGGTTCAATGAACCGCATAAACAGACATTCATTTGTGTCTGGATCTGAACCGCGCGCCACCTGGCGTTCAACAAAGAGCGGAAAACAATCGCTCTTATTACGTATTCGTGTGGTGAAATTTTAAGGCAGAAAGCGATTTAATATTTTTTTATTCGCTTTTTTTGTTACTAGTATTAGTGGCGCCACATTTACACGCCACATGCCTTTTTTACTTCAAGACCTCAGATTTATGTGTCTATTTCATTATCAATTGTCAATCCAATAGGCAACTACATGATCAGACATACGCATTCGACTTTTTTGGTCTAAAGCAAGCCGGTTTCCTCAAGAAGTTCTCATTCACCGTTCGAGCGAATGTTAAATGCGCACAGCCAGAAAGTCCATTGGTGCCACAGCCGGGGAACGCCTTACATACTGTCCAAAAATTCCAGTCAATGATTGATAAAGAACTGCCCTGGCTATCCTGACATTGTTGACAGATATCTACGCGTTATTATTTTTGTATGCAATTTATGTGCTTTACACTTTTAATTATATAAAATTTTAGAAATTCTTAGTGACATGCTCATGGATGATGCACACCATAGTAGTACCTAAGTAATTCAATTATGTTGATTTCAAAGAATTTCCATTCTTAAATTGTTTACTGGATTTACACGCTAAATAAGAAAATAGTCGAACATACTAACCAAAACTCATACTAACTAAAACTCTTTTTGTAGGTATTAAAAACCTTTTACATGTCTATTTTAACATATTAATAATATGTAATAGCTGTACATGTGTCCAATATGACCTGATTTAAGAAAAACATTACGTATTTTTGTTGAATGAGTAAATCTTTTGACTTGTATCACACACAAAAATATTTTTCATAACACATTGATTTTAAATGCAAAAACCTTTGAACAAAATCCATTGTTCGTACCTAGTTGTTCGCAATATGAACCCTAACCCTAAGTAGGGCCCTGAACATTAAGAAAGCCCTAGATTTTGTTTTGACGCTAATGAACGTCGAAAACATGTTTTCAACAGACTTGTAAATAAGAATTTTAAATGTAATTGTTTGACCGTAGCTGTACTTGCAGTGATACTGTAGGTACATATATAATATATAGCAGTATGTTTGGGAATAAATATACTCAGGGAAAATGTATTCTGATGGTGAATGAATTTTTGACTTAAAGTATGATAAATTAGTTTAAGTTTTTGAATTTATTCGTTACAAACATACAAATATATAATCTGAAGATATAAAAGTAAAATAATATACAATACCAAATTTCTGCGTTTTATTGATTGTTTTCTGCATAAACAAATGGGTTGGCAGCCCTTTGTGGCAGTGGACTTATATAACTTTTTTGAAATGAAACTTCTTTACTACACGTAGAAATCAATGGCACCTAAGTGGAATAATGAGCGAATAAGGGTTAAAAATTTACGGAACGTCACGAAGATGTGCAGCGTTTTGTCGAAGAAAAGGGAGAGAGCGATTGAGATCCATTAAGAAAGAGTAAGAAAGGGATAACGAGGAAAAATACGGACTATTGGTTGATGTGTTTGTTTAGTAGAACATATTAGAACTTTAGATGGCAATTCTGTCGCATAACGTCTGGTGCAGTAAACGCAGATTTTTATTTATTTATATTATCATTAGCACGTATACAGTGTGAATATAGATATACAAATACATGGAGTGATCATGTACTGGTACATGATCATCTATTTACCTTAGTAATACTTAATTAACAAAGTTTCACCTCTGACCTGTGTACTTTATACGCCCGCCTTTTTTATTTCTAACGTTAGAAAAGTGTGTATTTAAACTCAGTAATGTAAATAACATTCATTATGTTATGGCACCATGATGAACAGGTGTTAAAGAATTTAACACGTGTATATTTATTGCTGATTTATCTTATTCCAGGTGGAGGCTGTACCTTCCCAGCAGAATGGACCGGCAGCTGGTTCCAGTCAGGCATACCGTCGCTTATAGATATCAACTCCACTCATATACAGATGAAGGGAGAATGTTCAGAGACTGAGTCCTATGACAAGTTTTTGTTGCATGATAGGTGAGTGTAGATTTATGGTCATAAAGTGATGGACACTACCAAAGATTGAGGGTGTAATGCCGCCGGTCCTGTGTTCGAATATCGGTAAAATAATTGATTTGGTTGGTAGGGATCGAAGACTAACCTAGCCAATATAATGGATGACCTGCTTGAGCTGGGTATGGGTTCCAACCCAATTTTTACTGACACATCATTATTGAAATAAATTGATTTACTATTTAGATATTTATAAGGTATAAGTAAAAAAGGAGTGGCTCCAGCATGCGACTCTCATCCTTGTGGATGTAGGTTCCATCCCCGGTGTATTTATTATTCACTCGAACGGCGAAGGAAACCATTGTGAGGAAACCTGTCTGCCTTTGACCCAAAAAGTCGTCGACGTGTGTGATGCACAGAAGGCTGATCACCTACTTGTCTATTAGATTGATGTTGAAACAGATCCAAAATTCTAAGGCCAAGACCTAAAAAGGTTGTAGCATCACATCAGTTTATAAGTAAACAAAAGATGTGTTTAAAAATAGATTTTTACCGAAATATTTTTTTATTTATATACATATATATATAATATTTAAATAATTGTAATTAATTATTATTTTTCATTTCAGGACCTTTGACTGCTACAGGTGTATGGTCATACACGAAAAGCACAAATATGTTCTCCAATACAAAGAAAGTAAGTGACATGAATACAATGTCTGTATAAGTAAATCGATATAATATAAAAATGAGTGTATTTATCTTCTATTTATTATTTTTAATTATAATTAATCTGAAGGATGGTGATGGTACAAAATAAATTAGTGTGGACAAAGTTGGAGGTGGTCTTCTCCAGGATAGGGGACGCATCTTAGTTAAAATTGTATTCATATCTATTTAATTTATGTAAATAGGATGTGGAAGAATAAAGGCTTATTATTATTATCATGTAATTAAAGATATTGTAAATACTGTATAGCTATGATTGTTTACGCAAAATGCTACGTCCTTCTGAAATGTTTCTCTTAATTTCAGCCTACTGCAGTCAAAAAAATTCGCTGTCCTCAATATGTGACGAGATCAGCGGTGATGCACCTCTCTACTCCATGTTCCGGAAGGATCCGGCCGCTGTTCCGCAGCCATGTCCTTTTAGGCCGGCACCGTTCACTTTCACTTATAACCGGTGAGATTCATTACCTCATGGCATGTTTAGTCTATCACCCTTCAATGGTGGGATTCTATAGCTACGGTTTGCCTGTTGGAACCCCCGATTATAATATATTTTATTGTGCCTACTTGTGGTGACTGGTCGTACTTGAATTCGTGTATGCGGTGATGTTAGTTGTTTCGACTATGTACCAAACATGTATTTTCAGTGGTTCACATATTTGCACCCACACATTCATGAGATCAGGCGTGTTGATAATAGTGAAAAAAAAACAAAAATTAACATAAAAGTTAATATATTATATTAAAATAATGAATATATATACAAGGAATTACTAATTAAGTTTGTTATGGAAGAGCTGGGAACCCTGACACAGGTATTTTTTACTTAAAAGGGTTCCCAAATCTTACACATTGTATTGCATATGTATATAAACCCATTTTTATTTTTATTATTTACTTTCAGTGGTTCCGGCGACTGCGTGTATCCGCCTTCACGAGCGGAGTCGTGCACGGACGATTCAAGACTGCTTCTGAGATACATGGCATGTCCCGATGTGCCTGGTACAGAGAGTAATGGTAAGCACCATCATCATCATATCGCGCACCACCTCTTTGTCTAGCCCACTAAAGTATTTCCGAACCAATTCGACTTAGGTTCCTTCTTAAAAAGAGAGCACCAATTCCTAAAATGCCGGCAACACACTTTCGAGCCCTCTGTCAGTGTGAGTGTTCAAGGGCAGCGTTATCACATACCATCAGATGAGCCTACTGTCCGTTTGCCCCCTGTCCTATAATAAAGCAGTACTAAAGAATCGTTATAACGAAATGCGTTAAAGTTTGTTAAAATTTTACAGATTAAATTACTTAGTACAATTTATTTATAAATGGGAAAGTTTAATTTGTAATGCCGTTTCCAGTTGAAGAGCTGGTCTGCCTGGCCACATGGAAGGAAGGTTCCACCAGATATCTAGTCGGGCAGATTTCTCAAGTCCAGAGACGGAACTCTATCGCCTCCGATGAAGATACTTATCGGTATGTGTGTTGGATTTATAATAATAATCTATAAATTATTAGTATTAGGAACATCTACAAATTCAGCCGATTAATTATTATGTTAATTTATAAGCACTTCACATTTGTATGAACGTACACGTATTATAAAGTATAAGTAATTACAACAATAAAGACTTTTATTATTATTAATTGTGATCCCGTGCATTGTGATCTAAAATAAAAAAATATTACATATTAGTATTGAAATAGTTCTAGTAAAAGATTGAAATGGAAATGGACAGGACACAATATGAGACAATATAAAGATAAATGGACGAAGAAAGTGACGGAATGGCTTCCTTGGCTTGACAAAAGAAAACGAGGAAGACATATGAAAAGCTGGGAAAAGATGATTTGCGAAGAGTAGCTGGGCCTCATTGGATGCGTAAAGCCCGAAACTGAGAAGAGTGGAAGTTCTTAGAGGAGGAGATTATAATAAAATCAACCGGCTTGCTGATTAATTATTAGTGTTTATTTTTTTATATTTAATGATAACTTTTTTTAGCATTTCACACTTTTATGGACCTGATATGTAAATACAACAATAAAGGCTCTATTATTATTATTATATTGAAATATATTCCAGGTGCTTCATCTACAAGGGCCTCCATGGTGACAAAAGTACTTCCTACATCATAGCCCAGTCGGGGGATGCCACCTGCAATGGCTTGTCTTCACCGACAGACGGCAGCAGAACAATGAAACTTACTACAAGTATGTATATATCTTTTTAATTAATATATATTTTTTTAAAAATTTTTCGTTATTAGAGATTGCAAAGTTAATATGGCCACCGAGTTTTGTCCTTTGAATTATAAAAAACCGCTTTGGAGTGTGGGAATTTATTAATTTTGTAAAACTACACAAGATGTGTAACAAAATCATTCAAAATAAATATATACATAATATATAGTTTTAGAAATACAGTAATCTATAACACGGTTCCCGTATAACGCGTTTTCGTATAATGTTTGGTGTTCATGTAATTTATAGAACATTATTAAACTTGTGTTTCTAGTTTTTTAATTGTTGAAAAAAAACTGTTATGGAAATATTTCAACAACGCGGACCGGAATATACCGCATTATAAGGTGGTTTATTGTCTAGCTCCACTAACTAATTACTAGTTCATACATTTATTGACTACACTAAGTCATATCCTTTCCTCAAAAATATATTTAAAAAAAATATGTGTCGATGTATTTTGAAATTAAAATGAATAATAATTTATTTTCAGGTGATGATGAGCACAATCGTTGTCATTTCCCCGGATGGATAGTGGAGCACCACAAGTGGTTCAGCCTCGACCACACCCATCAGTACCACTTTACTACCAAGAACGCAACTCTCAAGGTGAGACTTGTGTTGTCACGTTAGCTTGTTGAATTGATGGGTCGCGATTCGATTAATAGAAAAATATTATCGCACGTTGGACAAAAAACTGTTTTTATTAATTGTCTACTCGCTTGTCAGTTTTGTTTTTATGACCAAAAAAAAATTTATAAAATGTCTATGCCAATGTCAAATAATAATAATAATATAATAATAAAATCATTTATTTCAGACCAATCAACAAGTCCATATGTTGTTAGTATAGTAAAACTTATAAGACTTATAACTATGTTAGTAAAATTATTAAAAACATTTAGTTCATTAGTCTACGTTGATTTGAGACACCCTACGAGACAATAATGCTATCATTAGTTGACATTAACACTTAAGAAAGTGTCCAACACTACAGTCTCTATTAACGGGAAGATATTCTGTTCTTTCGTTCTATTTTATTTCACTTGTACTTTTTAATCTTCTAGGCCCGTGTCACTTTAAATACTCGGGCTCCAGAAATGTTTTTGATTATTATGATGAGATTATTTTATTCACTTGGAGTGTAACGCAATGGTGTGGGCCCCATATGAGGCTAAATACAGTCTCATGTTAGAGCGAGTACAAAATAAATTCACTCGCTACCTCTACAAGAGACTGTATGGAGTGTATCCCTTGTATCCGCTTATGTACCCGACCCTGTTTGTTCTGGGTATGGTGGGATACGACCAGCTAGGCCTCAGAAGAGAGCTAGCTGTGTCAGTTTATTTAAGATTCTTACGGGTAGGGTGCATAATCCGGATATAATGGAGAGGCTGGGTCTACGGGTATCAAATAGAAACCTGAGACTTACGTCTAAACTTTTGGATGTACCGCGCGCACATTCCAACTTGATTAGCAAAGCGCCACTCACGCGGGCAATACGGATAGTGAACATAGTTTCTATTGAGGTGGACCTATTTGTTTGTACACTGGCTGAGTTCACAAGAGTTGCTGGCTATATTGTTAGTTATGGATAGATAGATTTAGGAATATAAGTTTAATTTTTTAATGTTTTTATCTAGAATTGTTGGTGTGGGGTTTTGGAATTCTATCGTATTAGTAATTACTGTTAAGATAGAAAAATGTAGTCATAAATAATAAATAAATAAAGTTGCCTTATTCAATGTTTACATTTGGGTATTTTTTTTTCAGATAATGAACTCGGACGGTTCATTTGAAGAGAAGCGATTGGTATGTCATTCGATTTTGGAGCAGAAGGACAAGAAACATATAAAACTGGTTGCGCACGTAACTAGGGGCTGGTACGTATTAAGACAATTGTCTAAAGCCGTGATATTCATAAAGAAGGCGGAATTTACTTGTCTGTTTTATCCGTTAAAAGGACGGTGAATCTGCCTATTCTTAACGCATTTTTGGAGTTAAAATACACACAATTATGGAAACAACTGATAAATATGTTCCTTATGTTTATTACCAATTACAAGTTTGTTTTGCTACTTTGGCCATATTGCCAGAAGAGAACCGAATAGTCTCAACAAACTGGTAAGGAAGCGTTCAAGTATTACGCACGCACGATCCACGCAATTTTTGGAGATTCTTGACACACCATTAAATCAGTGCCTAAAAGTTGGCACTTATGTGGTGTAAAGTATCGGAAAGTCGAAAATAATATTAATACTAACGCATAATTCAATCCTCAAACCCGCATTGTAACGATTAACCCCCCCCCCCCCCCCCCCAATTCGTTACGTAATACTTAAACACTTATGGTAAGGGCTGATGGTAGGATAAGTTGGGGTTGATCACCTTTCTATTGGTCTGACCAAATCAAGGCAATTATGGATATCCCTAATGAGAGACAAGTTTAGGATAGAGTGGTGTGGGGGCAGCAAGTCGATAAGTAGGGTTATATCAGTTAGGGCATTTCAAGACAGGCAGGATAATGAAGAGAACGAATAGAAAGAAGAGTTGGAGTTACTTTTTTTGGTTTCTTACCTCTTTGACTATTTTCAGTGAATCCGGTCACATTTGCCTCAAGTTCTACCGTCGCGAGGGCAACGTGTTGGAGTTGCAGCAAGGATCAAATCTTTGGGAGTCGCCTCAAGACGCCTGCGCTGAGAATACTCAACCGTCGTATATAACGCTTATAAGTAAGATATATTCTCTACCTCCTTCTCTGGTACTAATGCAATTTTTTGTACCGTTAGTGTATTTATAATTTTTTTAAATGTAAATCAGAGATCCGTTTAAGGTTTTTTGTAACGAAGACCTTTAAATGATGGTGTTTTCGTATAAAGAAAAAACAGTACCTCTAGTAAATTTATTACTTTTCAAATATGAATGTTCCAGGATTTATTTGGCAAAATTAGTACTATTTGGAACGTCTGTTTTTATCTAAACTGGTTATGTTCGATTATGTATTATCTATACATGAAGTCTCCTGCTGATAGAGGACAAATCCTTGTTTTTAATTCATATTATTATTATTTATTACTTCAGATCTCATGTGGAACATGATGTAATGAGTCCAGTTCTTTACAAATGTTGTAGAGAGAGAGTGTATTGCCAGCTCTTCTCTTCATTTGAGAACTGGCAGTAAATGTAAAAATAGAAACATTTAATTTACATTTCTATTTTTTGACGATCATAAGTGTACACTGTGTTATATACAGATAATCTTTTAAAAAGGATCGAAATTTAAATTATTCTGATATTAAGTTTTTTGAATATATATGTACAATAAATAAATGATTTTTGAATATGAAAATTGTGTTTTTAGCCACTTCACTAACACCAATGCGGTGTCCTATTCTCGGCCGATACTCGATCGTGAACTCGCTCGCCGATCGACGCAGGCGCAGACAACAAATTGGTAAGAACTCTTTTTAATCAATCAAAACAATGACTATTAGTTATTTCATTGATTTGTAGGAAAATATGTGTGTTTTACCCTTTATTTCCTAGAAAAAATGACCTTTTTTACTATGGTTTTACAGTAATTCACTATAAATTCTAAATTTGCATATGTAAGACATAATACATACAACAATTTCGCTTATGCAAATAGAGACAACGAATATGCTTCGTCCTGCTCACTCTCATGTAAACTTATGTTGTTACCTTTATTACCTGTCTACGACAAATACTTACACATGACGGAAAAACATGAACAAGAAATTAATAGTTCTATGTTTCTTAATATTCCAGGTGATCCAGATTCAGAAGGTAGTGAAATGTCTGAATGTGTGTCAGGAGATTACGACAGTGCCAGCATTGGGTGTGGCGCTGCACAGGATACGATCGAGTTTAAGTCCTCTTGTAGCAGTACCGGTAAGAAGTTTAAATTTACTTAGTTAGTACTTAGTATAAACTGCTTTATAAAATAATGATTTTCATAATAAATTCGATATACCATATAAATTATTTAGTTAATAATGGTTTTCATAATAAATTCGATATATCATAAAAATTATTTAGTGATTCTAAATTGATCTAAGAGTACAAATTATATATATTTTTATTGAAAAAATATAAACAGTTTAGGTTTAAAGACTTTATATGAGAATAATACCTTAGGTAAACATTGCATTGTAGTCGTTCCCAAAATAATCACATTAAAACGATAGCCGTACATGCAATAAACTTAAAAGAAAAAGGAACCAAAGAAATATGGATAAAAATATCTTATAAGAAAAGAAATTAAAAATCCAAAGAAAGCCAAATCCATAAAGAATTTTCGTATAAGTTAGTAGACTGAGTACAAATATATGAAATTGTTGAATTGTCCTAATAATACATAAATCTCTTTGCAGTATACACGTGCTACGGCAGCTGGCAAGAGAACGGGCGGGGCTTCCTGGTGGCGGCTCCCGTCTCCCGCTCTTCCTCTCATCCCAGAACATTCTGCTTCATGTATACCACCAGACCTGCTAATGGTAATATATAAATAATAACATTAAAGTAATTTATTGCATGTGAATGAATATATATAATGTATACGTGAAAAAGGTTGACCGAAGAACTGACAGCCCTCGGACAAGAATTAGTCTAGCTATTCAAAGGGGGAACGCTGCCAATAGTGTGAACTGTGCTTAAGCGACTTTCTTTAATAATACATTTAGTTTATTATACAATATAATTATATATTTTAAAGTTTTTAGTTTTAGGTTCGTTGTTCCAGTATATATTGTTAGCATTTAATATTTACTGCAAAATTTAGATCAAAATGCTATAATTATTTTATTATTATATTGTACATATTTCCTGTAAAATGGATCAAATTTTTATTTTTATTTAAGATTAAAATTAATAATTTGGATAAGTTTTATATCAAGACCAAATTTCAAAAGTATGATTTTCAATTTTAAGTAATTCAATAGTCTAAACTATTAGGAAAATCTTAATCATAGTTACATATATTTAATAAACAATAAAACAAATTTAATTTGCCTTTTCCTAATTAAAACAGCCAAGAACCGTTGCTAGGCTTTTAAAAGATTTCTTTCGTATTAGAAACAACCATTGTCAAGCACTAGGATCGTTGTAATAATCAATTTTATTTTTTTTAATTTCAGAGAGCCGCGGAAGTGAGTCAGTGTCTCTTAGCGCCGTTAGCGTGTCCTGTGACAGACGAGCCATTCCTGGAAGACATGGTGATAAAGCATACAACCTCACTTCTAATGGTGAGTAAATAATTTTAAAAGTGAAACTTCTTTATGAGGGTAAAATTCTAAGGATGAAACGTCACGGAGATATGCAGCGTTTTTGTCGAAGAAAAACTATTGAGATCGGTGATAGAGAGTGAGAAAGGGAGATCGAGAAAAATTCAGTGTAGTAGTTACATATTAGAACTTTAGATGGAAATTCTGTCGCATAACGTCTTGTGCAGTAAACGCAGATTTTTTTAAATTTATATTGTCATTAACACGTATACATATCAGTGTGAATATAGATATATAAATACATATACTGGTACATGATCATCTTTAAGGGCCTACCTCACCTTGGTAATAATTTATTTACAAAGTAGTTTCTATATCTCTTTTGTACCAAATAATTGTGACAAAAACCCGATAGATATACGATGTAAAACAATAGGACTCGTACCAAATTACAGGTAGTTAATAAACCTGTATTTGGTTTCCTTGTTACATGGTTATTATTTAATTTTAAACACAATTCAACTTTTTCATGAAATTTTCAGTAAAAATATCTTTCTTGTACATCATGTTGTGCATGGCGATTATGCCAATCCGTTTCCCGAGTAAAAATGTGCCTGTGAAATTATTTCGTACTCATCATTTCAAACAATTTCAGGTACATGCGAGCAGAGCAGCAAATACAATAGCGTGGCTTTCAAAATGGCGCCGGCGGCCATTTTGATATTTGCACTCTCCCTGACAGCTCTCAGGTGATACACTGGCGATATCTAGATATGACTTGTCATTCAGCTTAGGCCTATATTTTATTTCGGATTTGATAATTCACTATTATATGGTAATAATGATATCTTCTTAGTTATTCAAAATACAATGATTATTACAGAAATTATTTATAAAATCATAATAGATTAAAAAATCGTTTCTATAACAAAACTGGGCCGACATTTTGTATGTCAATCACCATAATAGGAATATAATTGTATAATCATTTAAATATAAATTGTCTTTTTAGACATCGTTTTTTTAGCTGTGAGATGTTTACAGAACAACATATAGTAATTTTAACTAAAATATAGGCCCAAGTTTATATCAAAAAAAAATAGCGCATTTAAGATTAGTGTTGCTTTGTGATAAATAAATTTTGGCGGGAAATTTTCAATGTTGCCATTATTGGCGCTAGCACCTAAGTTTCACGTTATTTATTCTCGGCGAGAACTAAATGTTTGATTTAAGGGTATACAAATATGTCGTATTTATTCTAACTAAATATTGACTTTTAAAATAGCGTATTCTTTAATTTTTTGGAAAGGCAGCTTTTGGAATGAGGTAGAATCACTACGAAATGAGTATGATTGTAAAATATTTGTTTGACTGTATCTCCTACTAAGTACGAACGAAATGTAAATATTTTGCTTATTAAAGTGGTGATTAATCGTAAGTATTTAAATTTCATAATTGCATAAATTAAACCTGAAATAGTATGAATATTTTTTAAACTGTTTTTTATAAGTTTGGTCACCGCTAAGCTCAAAACCCCTTTCAGTAAAATAAGAGGGATATTAAAATAGTATGGACAAGTAGATTTTGTAACTTGTAGGATATAAAGCCTTTTTGGAACATCCAATGTCGAAAAGAGATTCTTAAGATTTGGCTTTTGGGTCATTCTCATTTTGGTTTTCTCTTTGACGTAATGTATAAATACTTAATTAAATATCCTACCGGTTATATTGTCTGGATCTGTCTCGACACGCTTTCGTAATTGTATGTTATATATAAGTTAGATAGATTAATAATAAGAATAAACCTTGTTTTCTTTCCTGGTATATTTCGCAAATTTTAACTAACGTCGTCTCGTTTCAATTTCAATAGGAAAAGAGTGAGACGGCAATACTTGTTAAACTATTTCCTTCAAATTTTTGAAATATACCTTTTACGCCGTTAACGAGAGAACGAGGGAACAACTTATGACTTTTTTAAATAAAATTTACATGTTTTTTTGATTTAAAAAATCCCAGTTTATGTTATTCTTGAGTTTTTAGAGTAACTTACAAACATAGTAGAAATAGATTAAAAATTGCTGAAACCTTTTTTTCTACTCGACGCTTACTATTCGCTAAATATAACTCCTGACCAATAGTAGTATTAAATATATTGCTCATAGTTCGAAATTTTATTTGTGATATAAAATATTTAAGACATGTAAATACAAACTAGAATCGAGTTCCTCATTTTATTATTTAACAACTGTATGGTTTGAGCGAGCGTTGAATTTGGATTTTTTGAAAAAAAAAAAATAAGTACTGTACGTCTTCCGAGCAACGATATCCAAAGTCGCAGGGTAACTTTTAACCGGCGAAATATTGAAAATTTAACTGTAATTGAAGTCCAGTGGAGTTCCAGCCTGTTGAAGTCCACTGCTGGAAAATAGGCATCTTCCCTAAATTTCCAGCACATCTTCGCGCTTTGGATCCAACGCCTACCCTCCACCTTCACCAGGTTATCTGTCCACCTAGTGGGAGTGGAATTTATATTGTAATTAGAGCCGATTATCCAATCAACTAAATGCAGGTATTTTCGAATCCCTCTCCATTCGGTCGTCAAACTGTCGCTTTGTGTGATGTTAATAAAGAAATGTTTTTACAACGAACCCAAATTCAAAGCTCAAGAGTGTAGATTAAGAATTATCGATGCTTGCCTAAAATATTTCTAACAATATAAATAAAACTTAGCCGAGATGACTATTGTAAATAAACTAGTGGGATAATTTGGTAATATTTTGTAAACGTATCACAATTTTTTAAAATACAGGACATTATAAAGATAATAATGTAGGTATGTCGAATTGAATTATGACGAAATAAATGTATGGAAAGTTTATTTATAATTTTTATCTAAATTTAAGATGTTAAATGCACAATATATGTAATACACTATAGTGAATAGTTGAGAGGCACGATGACAGCAGCTGTCAACGTCGCCGGATGTCAAGTTTGACAGTTTGCTGTAATTGCCCTCTGAAAAGCTTTTTGGAAAATTTAATTTATGAATGAAAATTTTAAAATAAGAGATGCCACATTGTGAATAGGTGCACTGACATTGTATGTAAAATATATGTATTGGAATTGTAATTTCGGCTTGTACATATGTTTTTATTTTTTGGCTTTAAACATACATTTCTTTCCTAAACCTTGTAATCTGTTGAGGTTTTGTGCTCCTTTTATGTATTTCTACTGATTGCGCCACGAAATACGATTTGTAACTATTAATGTAAGCCTATTATTATATTTTGATTACTGAAATATATTTAAAAATCAATGTGTGTTTTATTTCTCGTTTTGTCGTCTATTGATGAAGCGTTTAAAAACAGTGCGTACAGTGAGATCAGATAACTAAACGGTCTGTTTAAAAGAGGTAACTTAAAAGTTAGGAATTTAAGAATTAATATAATTCATAAGTAATTAGCCAATCGCTCTCTTAATATGTTCACCGCAAAGTATCAGCACACTGTCTGTTTCTGACAACAGTCATCATCCTTCTTTCTACCTGCTGAAGTCATTAAACGTTTAAAGTCATATCAAATAATAAAAGACAAAACTGTACAACTTCTTTTTTATATATACGATGTCAACTTACCGTCGGTTGCTTCAACAATGTAGGGTAGAGGTTGCGTTGCTTACAAATTGGAAGAATAACAGTTTACCAAATAAAACGCTTACTGAATTTAAAACTTTTTGCCCGAAATGGGAATTCCTTGTTAAAAAAAAATACGTTTATTTTGGAACATAAGATCATCAAGGTATCACTTTTTCCAAGTCTTTAAATTCGAACCTGTAGGCATCCCTACTCATCGGCAAAGAAGACAGAGGGTGTAGGCCGAGAGGAAAAGCCGGCGTAAATAAGTCTAGGTACTCTTTTAAAAAAAGCAAATCATCAAACAATACTACAATATTTAAAACAAATATATCAAATAGCCTGCCCAGCACTAGTCCCAGGCCCTTTTATCATAGTTGATAATAATTGATAATAAGGTCATCTAGTGATGACGAGATGATAACTTTATAATAAGCCTTTTTACGCAGCTTTTCTTTAATACATTTCTTAAATTAATTAAAAGGCAGGGATAAAAGAGCCTCTGGGACTTTATTATAGAAGAGTATCCCTTTTCCCAAAAAAGAATTACTAACTTAAGCCATACGTCATTAAGCTGTGAACGTAAATAACTAAACAAGTCTAGCTAAGTATATCGACATCAGTCAGTGAGCGAATTTTATTAACCGCGTAAGCTGTAGAACTGTCTCTTCGCCAATCCGTTGACATGGACATCACTGAAGTTTGGAATCCATGGTGATTCCAAGAAATACAGTTGTATCATCCAGATTCAATTACTCATTCTATATATATAAAAGAAAGTCGTGTTAGTTACACCACTTATAACTCAAGAACGGCAGAACAGATTTGGGTGAAAATTGGTATGGAGGTAGCTTAGAGCCAGGAGACGGACATAAGATACTTTTTATCCCGTTCGACATCACTACATAATATTATAAAACAAAGTCGCTTTCTCTGTCCCTATGTCCCTTCGTATGCTTAAATCTTTGAAACTACGCAACGGATTTTGATGCGGTTTTTTTTTAATAGATAGGGTGATTCAAGAGGAAAAAAGAAAGTTGTGTTAGTTACACCACTTATAACTCAAGATCGGCAGAACAGATTTGGGTGAAAATTGGTATGGAGGTAGCTTAGAGCCAGGAGACGGACATAAATACTTTTTATCCCGTTCGACATCACTACATATTATAAAACAAAGTCGCTTTTTCTGTCCCTATGTCCCTTTGTATGCTTAAATCTTTGAAACTACGCAACGGATTTTGATGCGGTTTTTTTAATAGATAGAGTGATTCAAGAGGAAGGTTTATATGTATAATAACATCCATTAAATAGTGGAGAAGTACTGTTACTTTTGAGGTTTCTAATGTGAAATGAATGGTTTCTAATGAATGTCGTAAATAATTACATTTCGTACGCAGGCTGAACCCTACGAGTTTTATCAAAATAATGTACTTAGTATTGTAATTTTTAATTGTACACATTGAAAAGGTCTACAGAAAAGTTCTGATGATGGTATATGTCTATCTCTTATGGATAACCCACAATAACTTTTTATTGTCATTTACTTTTTACGACAAATAATGGCTAATTTTCGAAGCGATTTTAACCAATACAGCATTAATCCTTAACCAAGAAGATAAACGAAGATACTCGAAAATAAACGAAAATAAGCAATGATAAACGAAAATACACGAAAATAAACGAAGGTAAACGAAAATACACGAAAATAAACGAAGATAAACGAAAATTAACGAAGGTAAACGAAAATACACGAAAATAAACGAAGATAAACGAAAATACACGAAAATACACGAAAATAAACGAAGGTAAACGAAGATACTCGAAAGTAATCGAAAAATAAAGATAAACGAAAATACACGAACATAAACGAAAGTAAACGAAAATACACGAAAATAAACGCGATAAACGAAAATGCACGAAAATTAACGAAGGTAAACGAAAATACACGAAAATAAACGAAAATAAACGAAGATAAACGAAAATACACGAAAATAAACGAAGGTAAACGAAAATACACGAAAATAAACGAAGGTAAACAATGATACTCGAAAATAAACGAAGGTAAACGAAGATACTCGAAAAAAACATGGTACACTATGGTTAAATCGTTAAATTTGAAAATATTACAATCTACGAAATTTAAATATACCGTAATCAATGAGACATTTGAGCTGGAATTTGGGAAACTAATCCATCGGTATTTATATCCTTTCCACTGATACAAATACGTAAATAATTTTCCAAGTTATGCGTTGATTGACTCTCATCAATAAAGAGAACTGTTCGCTTTTATAATTAATTCTAAACGCACAAATCAATCTTCTTGCGAAGTTTCTGAGCTGCGGAAAATTGTCTTCACTGCATATTATAAAACAAAGTCGCTTTCTCTGTCCCTATGTCCCTTTGTATGTTTAAATCTTTGAAACTACGCAACGGATTGCGATGATGCGGTTTTTTTAATAGATAGAGTGATTCAAGAGGAAGGTTCATATGTATATTAACATCCATTAAATAGTGGAAAAGTACTGTTATTTTTGAGGTTTCTAATGTGATGTCGTAAATAATTACATTTTTTCCACTTACATTGCAAACGCAGGCTGAACCCTACGAGTTTGAAAGTGAAAAGTCCGTAATGGTATATGTCTTTCTCTTATGGATAACCCACATTTTTATATACAACGTTCACAGATTTCCTGTAATGTGTAGGTGACTAATTAGCTGTTAACGTTATATCGTTAATACACGAATAAATTGTTCTGAAAAGAACAGTTTATACGTTTTCGTTATGATACGACTGTGTTCCAAAAAGGACAGTTTTGTCAGCGTTATCGCATAGGCTACAAGCACATCGAAGGATTCTCAGGAGAACACATCCGAACGCTTCAGCCGCTGCGCGCAGAAAAGGGTAAAATTTTTGCCGCGCCTCGCTTTTGTTGAAACACGAGTCAGGTAGCGAAAGATCCCTTTCGTACACACCCCGCGCATTGGCTGAACGTTTTAACACAACATGTTATTACTACTTTTAAGCATAGGCTAAGTTTTTTATACAAATGTACGCAGTTTTGTAAAATATTATTCATTTCATTCATTATACATTCTTATACACTCAGTTACATCTTCACCTCTTCTCTACAAGTTATAAGGCAGTTTTAAATATCACAACTACCTAATATTATGTCTCAATAGGCATGTTATGATTGTCTTTTAATATCTTAGGTATGTTTGTAGGAGAGGGAAATAATTATTTTTTTATAACTGATACGGAATAAAACAATGAAAAATGATTTTCATTTTATTTCAATATTAACCAATGACTCTTAAGCAGTACAGTAGGTATATAGCGTAGCGAAGTTCATACAATTTACAGCTTCGAACGTAGTGAAGTTACAGCGTATTTTACAAATTATATCACGAACACAGGTAATATTAAGTATATTTGACAGATTGTGTTTATACTCTACTGCTTCGTTTTACACTATAACGAGGTTATATACAAAATATTCATGTAACTAATAGATACATAATAGTTACTGGCAAAACACAATTTCTTAAATATAAAGACAAATATCATTTGTCAAAAAATAAATACGTAAAAAAGAAAATGTTCTTCTATTTCTTTAATAAGATTTTTATAACGCTTACATATTATTAATCTATAAATAAACGATCTTCATTTAATTCAAAACGAGCAAAAACCATAATGGGCTTAAACAAATCAAAATAAGCATCATGAAATCGTAAACAACCACAGAGTATAAACACACCACAGACTAGAGGAAATGATTTCCGCACAATTTCTTAACAATTAAACGAGTACAAAAATTACTCTCTTCAATGCAAAATATAATATGTTTTACCATACAATTATCATAAAGGCATTTATACAAATAATTACGCGTAAAATTATTACATACATTATTCTGAACGATTCGTAAATATTACTTTGGTTACATTTTGACATTGACAGACGAGTTTTCAGAGCTCGGGGCGAACAAATGCACTGGGAATTTTATAGCAAGTTATATTTAGTAGATTTTTTTAATAAATGAAGCACATTTATGATTAATTTAATTATATGTGAAATTTAAGTTTGGCATCTTTTTCTTTGTCATATCATATGGTGCATTTCTAAATGCATATTATCGTGTTCTATAATCATTAATATAATGACAGAAATAAGCAGAAAACTGAAAATTATTACTGAAATAACTCACCCCGACCTCTCAAAAATAGTGTATTTTTGCAAAGCTCTTCTATAGATTATAAAGCACTAATAAAATATACAGATTGATTTGACTAGAAAATAATTTCACTGCCACACAGCATCTATCATTTATATGTGAGTACGTGTTCTAATGTTTTCACTTTTCATTTCAAATCTATCGATTGAATTCACTTATTTAATGAAATCTCAAGTAAATAAAAACTATCAAACATGATTGTTTGAATGATTTATTTGCAAGTACCGTTAAATATAATTCTTTTATAAAACGTTTTTGGCTTGTTTCGTTTTAATAAACTTTGGATGTCTGTACATATATAGAATAAAACTGTTACATCAAACATCATAGTAACGAAATAAGTGACAAATCAAGGGGCTTACATTTCAAGGAGACAGCAATCATTTAAACCACAAACATTAGAACACGTATCATATCCAAAACGCATTAAAAATAATTTCATTCAAGCCCAATATATGAGTATTTGTGAGATTCTTTGTGATATGTGGTGATCAGGTTACATAATTCATGATATCAAGAAGGGCGGGAATTTATGACACCTGACAAAGTTAATATTAAAAAAGTCAAATAAATGTCGTTCAACTATCATTTTACTTTTTTTTAAATAATGTAAAATATGTATATGCTACAAATCAATTATAATCCAGGTGTGTAATGTGTCATAAATTACCTTTTTTAATGACGAAAAACATATATACACGCGTCCCAGACTTTTGGCTATATAATACATAATGCAGGGGATACTCTGCTACCCAAAATATTTAAGGGTTTTCTTTTGATAACATTTTATGCCCGCATTAACACGTTGAACTATATCATAACCGCTTCTAACCACAGCCCCTGCACTAATAAAACAAAATTTTCTATCTATCATAACATTTCGAAAAATTTAAAAAAAACAGTTATATGGATATAAATCTTACAAGGTTATAAGATTGATGCGCTACAACCCCCGTATGTCAAAAACTGATTTTTGACATATGGGAGTCATAGTCTCGTCTATGAATCTTAGATATAGTACTCAAATACAACATATTTCAAAATTAATAAATATCGCCATACAGTCTATAACTTTAAGAGAACCGTCAGTTCTAGCAATAAATTTACTATTTTACTTTTGACAACTCTCAAAACGGCAAACGAAAAATACAATATGCAAAGAGTAAATAGGAAAACATATTAAATTTTCGGATATACTTTTGACACTCATAATATATCATTTTAGGAGTTGCCACAAGTTATTCCAGATAACATTAAATAGTTGGAATATTGCTGAACCAATTAAAACTTTCGTTAAACGTAAATCAATCAATAAATCTTTTAAATTTGACGATCATTTAAAGTATCCAGATTCTTGGGATTAATTTGCTCTAGTTCAATTCAACGCTTAAAAAGAGAGGCGGAGAGTTTCTTGCCAGTTCTTCTCACCCGCTCTACGCACTGATTTTTACCAATGACCGTAAAAAAAATTAAAAAATTAGATCAACAGAATCTTAAAAACATCCAAATGAATTGAATCGTTAAGTTCTAGAAATTATTCTTTTCAAATATTTTGCAAACCCCAACTATTTAAATAAATCTTCGCAAACTAAAAATCATATTAACTCTAACAGGGAATGTGCGTTTGAATCTAAATATAATATTATTTACACTTTAACATATGCCACGTGCATAGTACTACAATTGGTATTTCCATAGACGCGGGGATTAAGTTTCATAAAAAAAGGAACTTAGAAACCTGTACTCTGTTCCAATGTCCAATGTGATATCACTTCTGTAAGATACTGGCGTTAGAATGGAAGAAAAAACGCAGTAAATTATTAACGAATAAAAATATTTTTATATACACCAAAAAAATCCATCTTGTTTATGTAAAATACTGAAGTTAACCAAATATATAAACTGCTCAAACCCTTACTTTAATTAAAACCAAAAAAATAAATCCAAAAATATCAACTAAATCCCCGCGTAAATACTAAGAACTACAGAACTCATTCAAATTTCCCGCCAACTTTTAGGAATAGATAATAGACGTCAGCGAAAACGCTTACACATAGGTATTATACGTAAACTGGACATTGTCTATGTGCAATTTATACATATAGGCAGTAAAGGGATTTTGCAAAAATACAGCGATATATCAGACGCCGCGCTTTCCAATTTTAGTAAGGAAACCCGACAATTCTGACAGAAGACGGCCAGGTGTCGAGGAAATAGTGATATATGTGCAATAGAAATGATGGTCTTTTGAATTAAATTTATTATTAATATATTACTAATAATTGGATCTCATGGCGTCGGGCCTTAGCTAAATAATCAGTACTGGATAGCGTTAGTGAATGGCCGGTTTCAATTTTGTAACATATAAAGCTTGCTACTTACAGCTATCTAGCCTAAAGTCAAACTGTCAGATGTCATTCTGAAGGATGGCAGTCATCGACCTGACAGTGACATTGTCAAAAATGAGCGTACAGTTAGAAGCGTCCGTTTTTTCACAACTGTCGATTTGAATTAATTTGGTAGTAAGTATTATATCGACATTTTTTTTGTCTTGCCACAAATAGACAATTGACATTTTTATTGTTCAAAATCCAAATCAAAGTAAAGAAACATATATGTATAGTATATAAATCACGAATAAAATTATTTACACTGTTAGACATTTCACTAGATAGTATATAATAATAATAATAATTTATATATATATAAAGCCCTGGAAACGTCAAATTTTAAAAATAATAAAATATAACGCATTTTTAATAGCATTAAAAAAGCCATTAAAAAAATAGCATTAAAAAGTCATTTAAATGTGTACACTAAAGATAATTTCAACAAATAAAATTTGAAACAAATTAAAAATGCCAATCGCACAAAACAATACGTCGATAAAAACGCCGAAAACGGCTGCGCACAAATTGATGACCTCACGCCAGTGACGTCGGTGTGACGTCGCGACGTTCGCGAAGTGAATTGTTGCGGCGAAGCTCGTCTTTTATAGACGAGTCCCGGGATTCGAGTCCGCGGCGAGGAGACGAAGTGGACTCCCTACACTCGGATGATGACCGCTTTGTATGTGTACCTAAAGTAAAAAAATAAATCAATCAGTGTCGCTACAACCTTTTTAGGTCTGGGACTCAGATTTCTGCATCAGGTAATCAGCCTCCTGTGCCTGACACACGACATTTTGGGTCTAAGGCATGCCAGTTTCCTTGCGATGTTTTCCTTCACCGTCCCAACGCATGTTAAATGCGCATAGACGGAAAGTGCATTGGTGCACAGCCGGGGTAAGAACCTACGAGCTTAGGGATGAGTCCCTCACCGAACCCACTAATTCTCAGGTAATTCTAAGCTAGTCACTTGAAATAAGTTTATAGGGATTAAATAATTTTTTTTAATATAAAAGTTTTGTATGTAAAAAAAATTAGAGCTGTCACGGCACGCCTGGCAGATGTGAAACATCGACATTATTTTGTAAAAGTAATATGCAGAAAAGAATAGATTGTGATAGGAACTAAATATGTCATAATTATAAAATTAAATATTACAATTTTTTTCCAGATAACGATGCCTATTTGTTGAATAAACATTATTTTCATTAAATATTTTTTAATGTGAAATTTACTACTGCATTTAGACTGTATATCATATAGCGTGGCGACGCGTCGCCACGGCATGCGTCGCCACGCCAGAAATAGGTTTTACGTGCGGCTATAGATGTTTCACATCAAAATAACATGTTGCTAATAATAAAGCGAATGTGAAATAACTGTTATATACAGTGCCATATGGGAAATATTCAGAATCGAAGCGAAAGCATTGAATACGAAACTGGCTAAACAATAAAGAATGAAAAACAAGAGTGCTATCGCTATGAGCGTGCAAAGACTCACCGGGCAAGTCTCGTCCGCAACTCATAATCTCGTGGTCAAGCGAAGCTGAGGCCGGCTCTACGGCGCGCCGACATCGCACGCCCTGCTGTTATCACACCATTATTATGCACAATGCGATTTTCGAAACAAAAGGATAGTCAAAGAAATCTGTTGCTGTTGGAGGCTGAATGTAAGTCCTGAACTTACAAAAAAATTAAATACGAATAACATGGAATTCGGACTAAATTCGATCTTTTTATCATTTTTTATGTTTGGTTGAAACGGTCGGGTAGTTGCAAATTTTTATTTTTTGGATGTTAATTATCTAAAAAAATGCGACTTAGACCTGCCTTTTTCTCGAAACTCGAATAAAATATCGAAAGTTTAAAAGGTTTTCAAGAACAATTTCAGTATTTTTTTTTATTATTACGCCCATATTATTTACATAAGTCGTATGAAATAACTAACCTTATATCCACTGGATCCACTCGCGACAGACGAGTTTGAACCTAATGTATGAGTGCCATTCTGAAAATATTTAAAGTACATGAATGTTGCCTGATTAAATTTTTAAAGACAATGTGCTTTTATTGCGTAGACGAGTGTAATAGATTCGTTAGAATTTGACACAATTTCTAAATAACTTATCTATTATTATGGTTATATGACATTATATGCCTATTTATATATGGCAGATTGTGTAGTTTTTAATAATTAATCTATGTAATAGAACCACTATCATAGCAAATAAACAATTTTATTTTTTTAAGATCTTAATGACGATATCTGTCAATCTGTGGTGTGGTGGTTTTTAAAAAACAGGGAAAAGGGGCAAGAGGCCCTCCTAATTAATATTAGATGACTATGGGCGGTATCATTTAATAATGCCCATAGTCACTCTCAATGCCAGATTTATTATTATTAATTGCGTAGAATTCTCACAGCTATTATTTTTGACATGTCAGAGATTACAAACTTTTTGTCCGGGCACATTTTTCAGTTTTCAATTTCGTGTCCTATGTACAGTAAGTATTCTTCCTGTGCAACAATAGTTTAATTCTAAAAAAAAATATTTTTACCTTAACATCCTTTTATTGTGGATAATAAAGCTTTTACTTTAAGAAAGGAAATTCTTACTTAAATGAAACAATATACTGTCATAACAATTTTTTAAATATAAACAAGAAAAAACAATTTCTTCTATAATAAAATCCCTTGTCTATATAAAATTTTTTTATTATATTGCAAAACATACGGGAAGCCCAAAAACGTAAATCATCGCAGCTCATGGACACCCATTATTGTGGGTGCCTTGCCCATATTTGAGAGAGGAGTGTGTTAAACAATTGAACGACATTTGTAAAGACATCATGGTAGTTGATCCAGAATTCGCTTATTCGCAAAAGGAAGTCTCTTTTGAAACAGACCATCCAGATGATTCTAGAATATTCTGCTTAGCAATCACCCTGGAAATCTAGATTCTACATAAGTTTTAAGCCCCATCTCTTCCTCACCTGATCGAACCTCTCGATGGAAGTCTGACTGCCGGGCGTGTGAGAGTCGAATACCGAGCAATCGCTGTCTTCTTGATTTTGCGGAGTCTCCGGGCTGTCCGGGATTTCGTTCGCATCTAAGCAAAAGAAAGGAGACGTAAGGCGTGGACCAATCGGAGTGCTTTCTGTGACGTTTCAAGCCCTGATGATACTTACTGAGCGGCTGAATATTCCGCCTCGAAGCCCTAGGAGAGGGAGGATGGAGGGCCGGAGCCCTGGAGGCCCCGGGGGCCCGGCACACTGCCGCCTGAACAACTTCGCACACTCGCCGGAAGCGGCGGATGTTACCTGAAACCATGATCTTGAGCATCTCGTGCGTCTTAAGACAATGGGGCATGAGGCATTTTGTTAACTGACTTTACAAAAAGGAGGTTATTTCCTTTCCCTGGACATGTGATGAATTGTCGTTTAAATTTTTTTGGCAAAGTCAACTTTTTTCCTAAAACTCTAAAATACTTATTTCGAAAAAGAATCATCTGGGCTTTCAGAAAAACATTCATATAAAATAATAGTTATTTATTCAAATAAAACATTAAATCGGTTTTGGAACCGGACAAACGGGCAGAAGGCTAAAGTGATATCGGTGGACAATCAAAGCCAGAGGGCTCGCGGGTGCCTTGTTTGCTTTTTAAGGATTGGTAGCATTATTTATATTAAATATAAATTGATAAAACATATTACTTGACAACAATATAATGAAATATAATTTTATTACAGCTAAATTTTTTGATATATTCTAAAAACTGTGTCTTAAATATATATACATATACTCACCAGAGAGTAGTGTGAATGTGATGGCATACAAATATTCTTTCCCGTTCTCACCCGGCGCTTTCGTTATCGTTGATATATCCACCTGAAATATTTTGTTTAAAAGGCGGTAGTTTATAACAGCCAAATTGCGTATAAAATTCGTGAGGGTAGTAAATATTTTTCTATCAATATTACTGTCTAAAGTTTTCGGTATAAATATATTTTGAAATAAAATATTAAAAGTTACTTGCTTAATTTTTAACATATAATTATTTAAAAATTTCTGTCTAAAAATATAAAAAGGGGGGATGTACAAACATATATAATTCGTGATTTTCATTGTTTTTGATTTGGTTTAGCATTTTTAACAGCAGAATAACCTTTTAAAATTGACGAATTTAAAAAAAAAAACAAAAAATTCTAATACTTAATGTCAAAAATAAATAATGTCAGGAATGAAACGGATTGACTTATATTAGTTGTCAAATATTTATCCGTGCTTTCAAACGCCATTTCCTTTTATATTTGGTATATCGTAATATAAATTCCACATTAAAAGCTACACTCACCTGGAATCTCACATGCCTCTGGAACATGGCTGGGGCGTTGGAACCCCGTTTGTATTCCACGCGAAATGACATCGGACTTAGCACACTATGAGATAATTCCGCTATCTGTAATAAAAAAAACTACTTTTTGGACGACTATAAAGCACAAGTCGACAGTTCTTGAGTAACATTCAAAATCAAAATTTAACGCTAACTTTGACAAGTTTGACTCCCGTGTGTCAAAGTTGGATTTTGACATGAACATCTTAGGAAATAGTTCAGTCTTTAGATAATAGAATCATTAATAGTAAGATATATATATACTTGATCATACTGATATGTTTTATGCTAAATACGGACAATATCAAATCAAATTTGTTTTTTTTTTTGGAATCAAAAATATCAAAAAAAAAACAAAAAAAAAAGCATACATACACTCAAAAAAGCGTGTATTAGATCAGCCTTGACGGTAGCCAGTGGTTTCCCCTTCACGAGAGCAGTGAAGGTCTCTTCCTTATCCGCCGATAGGAGAAGAGATCCGAACCAGGATCGCTTGGTCAGCTCCGGGGAGCTCTCCGGTGTCAGGTGGACTTCTTCTGAAGACGCTGGAAGCGAAATATTCTTCATAGTAAGGTGGAAAGGTGAAGAATTTCCAGCTATTTCCAGTATTTATAGTTCTTTTTAAGTATTTGTCCAAGTGTTTGATACCAAAGTGTTTTGATATTTCCAAATACGCCCACCATTAGCTTCTCATATTTTTTTATTATTTGTGTATTATGATAAATTTTAAGGCCCATGTCATAATGAAAACATCAGTAAAACTATTTTAAAAAAAACTAAATTCGAGAAGTTATTTTTTTGTGTATTTGCTTTGTGGGATATGGTCTTCTAAAAACCTAAGATCTTGTACAAATAATAAAAAATATATCACTAATACAATAAGAACATTATTTAAATAGGATATAATATATTCTTATGTCTTAAAGTCAGTTTAAAAGTTTTTTTTTATTTTTATTAACCGACAACAAAAAAATGTTCAATTGAATGTGATTTTCTTCTTTAATGTCTTCTGCTACTCACTCTGCATTTTCCTCCTATGAAACCGAGGTGATCCAAGGAAGGAGTTCTTGATTGTGGCTAATCTCGCTCGCCAAGGCGCCGCCGCGCCCGACGAAGATGCCCCACTTGGAACTGTTGGGGCATGGGGCATAACAGCATTTGTATATAAAGTAGTTGTAATTGCAACAAGTTTAGATAAATAACAGAATAAGCCGGCTTCATTAGACCTTCCATGGGAATACACATCTGTATATATGTATATATATATATATATTTTTTGAATACCTGCTATTGTGCCTAAATTTGGGAACAGAGTTTGCGCAGGCGACTGTGTCGTAGGCCCGGGGAGGGAAGACCTCTCACGTACTGAAAAAATAATATAAGTTTTAAATATTGTACAGTTAAACAATTCTACAAAAAACTATGTTTTTTCTGTTTAAAACATCAGAAAGAAAAATCATAACCTTCTCATAAAATGTATTCATTTATATTTAGCCTAAATTTATTTCCTGATCCACTTATATCTAGTTATCCTGTGTTAGTAAATATTTTAACATTTAGTATGTATCATGTGTTAGTATGTTTATATCAAAAAAGTTGTCAATGTCTAAACTAATGTTTTCTGATGGTTTTACCATTTATTCCGTCTTTCCCAAATTATGCCTTTATTGTAACTCAAAATATATTTATCCATATAGGTATACAAGTACACTTATGAACGTCAAAAAAAATTAAATTAATCGTAAATTTACATTTACTACCAGTTTGGAAGTCAATAGCGTAGAGCGGGCAAGAAGAACTGGCAAGAAACTTTCCGCCACTCTTTTCAATCGCCAAGTTTTTAATACAAATTGTTTAACTGGAGCAAATCAATCCCAAGGATTAGGATCATTTAAGTATTCGTCACATTTATAAAAGGCTTTATTAATTAATTTACTTTTAACAAGGGCTTTCAATTTATTTAATTCTCTAATTTCGCTTGGGAGTTTGTTGTAAGAATACAATTTCCATATAAGGAGTGGTTTATCTTATGGAGCCTGGTTTATATTAAATTAGGTTATATATAATTATTATTCTATTACGCGTATTATACAGGTGAAACGGGTATTTTATTGGTCAAAACAAAACAAAGTCACCATTTGTTTTAAAATTGTATACATTATTTTGTATATACAAGGCTTCAAGAATATATTACCAGATAGTGTCATAATATTTAGTTTATTAAACTTTTAATATATATGAAGTAAATATTTATATTATTTCTCACCTCTATGTGAATGCGAAGGACTATGAGGTCGAACGGCTACCGAGGACCCGACCATTGGGGATTCGTTGATGATTATCACGGCCTCGCCTGGTTCACCACCTACAAGTGAACAATTCATTACATACTATTACTATACAAAATTACTATTTATTTATTAAACTTAACCTCATACATAATGCTATGTCTAAAATATATATTTATTATTTATTTATTTATTAACACTTCGTTGCATTACATAAAGGGAAAATATTAAACATAATTTAATGACAAGCAACTGGCGGCCTTATCGCTTTAGAGCGATTTCTTCCAGACAACCACTATACATAATATAGTATATAATATTGTATATAACATATACAAACTATCTTTTCTAAAATTTCACCAAATAGGCACTTGGGTGTTCACAATGTTTTTGAAGTGAAACTTCGTTAGGCGAATGATTAAAATTTTACTGATGAAACGCAATAATAATAACAATAGCGTCACGAAGATGTGCAGCGTTTTTGTTAAAGAAAAGGGAGAGATAGAGAAAGATAAGAGAGTAAGGGAGATCAAGACAAAATACACGGTATTGGTTGATGTATTCGTTTAGTAATTAGGTACATGTAAACTACTATTAAAATTAATAAATAATATTTGTACATCATTATATATTTCAGATAAAATATGTGGTGTGATTTTAATCCAAAAGTTTTGTCAATAATATTTGTAATTACTTAAAAAATTGAAAACGTTTATAATATATTTAAAAAAATGATTTTATTTTTGAAGCAGAGCCAGAGATGGAATTACTGTCTCAATGACAACCTCATGATTGTCTAAGTTGCTGCAAAAATTTTCAAAAAAAAAAAAGTAAGTTTCAAAAAAAAACTAAAATAGAAAATTGGTCCTCAATACTTACTAATATTTAAGCTAATCGTTGGTCCAGTAGAGTTCGCTCTTTGATGATGATGTTCACGAACTGACGGTGAAGCTGCAATTTATAAATGCAAAGTCAAATCATTTATTCCAATTAGTATCATTTATTTAATAATTTTATTGATTTATATATATTATGTATTCCATCATCAGCTATATCTTTAGTATAATTGATAAATATCAATTAGTTTCCGAGAAATATGTTAACAAATATAAATAAAAAAATGTTAAATTTATTAAGTATTATTCAAATTCAACAAACAGGTCACATTTTATATATTTATGATTTTGATTGATTTTGATGAAGTATCATAAAAAAAATTAAAATGTGATTCTCTACTTTTAGTTACATTTTAGTATTATAGCTACTTAAAAAACTAGGTTTATTTACCTAAAGGTGAACCAGGTGTAGCCGGGGTTCCTCCCAGGGAAGACACCCGGTGCGGAGTGTGAACAGCTATAAAAGTCAAAAATCATTTATTCATAAAGGTAACACAATGTACACTTATGAATGTCAAAAAAGAAATATACATTAAATGCTTCTAATTTTACATTTACTGCCAGTTCTCAAATCAAGGGCGTAGAACGGAAGAGAAGAATTGACAATAAACTCTCCGCCACTCTTTTTAATAGCCAAGTTTTTTCTTTTACACAACGTTTGTAAGGAGCTGCAACCATTACACCATGTTCCATATGACATCTTGAGTAATCAAGAATAATAAAATAAATAAAAAACAGAGATTTGTCCTCTATCAGCATCAGCAGGAGGCATGGTGGTGGATCACAAAACAAATGTCGCTAATAAAATAAATTAATTTATTTTAGATTTAACATTTTTTGTCGATTTTTTTTTAATCTTATAAATAAATCTTTTTATCGCCATTGCCACTTACAATCTTTAATGTTTGAAGATTTCTGTATTAATTTTCTTAATAATTATAATTGTTTTTTACTTTTTTGGTTGATGTTTCCTCACATGTATAACAAGAAAGGCAATTGGTCGTGCCGGGTTTTGAACCCATGACCTCAGGGGAGCATTCGCTGCTCACAAATGATAAAATAATAATATGATAATAAGTCTCACCAGGAGGACTCGCTGACAGCTGGGGAGAACTTCTGCCTTCACCACGTCTACTGGAAGACCTAATATATAAAAATATAATATTTAATGTCAAAAATATCAGTGGCACTACCACCTTCTTAGTTCTGGGCCTTCAGATTTATTAAAATTTCGCAATAGGCAATTAGGTGATCAGGCTCCTGTGCCTGACAAGGTCTTACCAATATTTCTTTATCTTTAAAAAATTAAAATGAGATTATAATTAATGTTAGCACAATGTAGTTGAGTACCTGAATTGAGATCGCCTTGGGGTAATGGGCGACCCTTCACTTATTTGACCAAAATGTGCCGATTGGCCATTCACCTGAAATAAATTTAAAAAATACAATTTAATATTTCTCGCACAAACATATCATCTTAATATATGAGATGTCCCTCACTGGGAATCGATTCCACAGTCTGATAGTTTGCAAAAGAAAATATCTTGTGAAGACCGTGGAAGACCACCGAACGCGAATTTCCTGGGGTAAAAATATTCAGACAGGAAGGGAATGACTTTCAGGAGTATCACACACACTAAAAAAGAAAATAATAATTTTCAATCATTAATGTATTTGCAATATAATTGTTCTGATCCCATCTACTAGTTTTAACCAGTGGATACTTCTTGTATCACACTTCCTAGGTAAATTATACTACAACTGACACCGATAGAATTAGAATTGGATTTAGCGCACCAAAGAATTGAAAACCTATTACTTGAATATTCCACTAAAAATCTCGAAATTTCAAAACAAAAAGAAACCATAAATAATCTAAAAGAAATATGTTCTTCACCTCATAATATTTCTACACCCAACACATCAAGAAGCAAAAAACAAAAGAAGGGGCAAAATCGGAAAGTAAAGAAACAAAAATTGAATGCAAGTTGTGGCGACCTGGAATTATTGGAAACCTCGATACAGGTACTTAACGCTGATTCCAGGAGCAATTTTATAAAAACCAAAGAATGCTTACCGCCATCGAGAGTTGGTACTATCAATCCTATAGCTGATCATCTGCCTAACACAAAATTCAAGATACATATAATAGGCAGTCAACAATGCCGAGGACTTGCATTGCAATTTAATACACGATACGGACGTTTTGAAATTACTTCCATCATTAAACCCAATAATAATAACTCACCCGACAGGTATCAAGTCGTTTCCGTGGTGGATCTGTGGGCGCTGCTAAAGCAGGTGGCCTTGGCTCATCATCTCTAGCAGGCCGACGCCTTTTACGCTCCAGCAGAAGGAAGTATATCACTTTCTCTGTATTGTGGCTAGAATATTACATGCAATTTGTATGTGTTGTGAAACAAAAGGTTTTATATTTTAAGCTAGTGGACCCGACAAATCTTGTACTGCCTGATATTTCAAGCTGTTATGCAATTAAACAAAGTTTGCAAGCAACGACTGCATCACCATCTAGCAGGCTGATTTGAGTATCTAAACCTTCTTTCATTCAAATTGGTCCAGCAATTTTTTAATTTAGTTACATATACACATACATTACAATTTTATATACAAGAAAGAAGAAAGGCACTAAATAAATTTCAGACAAATCAATATGAAGAATTTTTTCCATTACCATATAAATGCTAATTTACTAGCTTACAATTCTTATCCTACAACTGCAAATAGTTATTAATTTTCTTACATCTAACAACATGATCACTATACTATGTCTAAATATTAGGTCTTGTTTATTTGTAAAATCTAGGATTAAAAAATTAGAGAACTAACTTTATTTACTGTTAAAATATAATTGATAGCTATACATACTGTGCACTTAATAAATCCTGTATCAGCTTATCCCTATGTTTAAAGCACCCCAGACTACATATAGCCTGTAGTACATCAGGATCTATTGCCTCAGCTGATGGTAAGACTCTTGTCTGAACCACCTCCATCATTGGCAACTCTTGTTCTAACTCTCCACGACCTCCTGCTGTCACCCATGGATGTCTTGTTATTTCTGCTAACTGAAAAAAATAATACACATAATCACCTATTTATTGTACACTTACATAAACAATTTTGTATAAAATAAATTTCTATATAATTCCATACAAAATTTATACAGATATAACACAGGAAATTAAAAGTAATGCAATAAATTTTGACAACTAAAAATTATGTATTAATGAATAAAAACTGAGTTGGAAGACAAATTTGTTGTACCATGACCCAGGTATGGTATGAGTTTTGTCTGTTAAAATAGCTAAAAGCTTATAGAATTCTACTTTGAGTCAAATGGAGGTATATATTGATAATATGTTTCATACATACTGTCATTCTTTTTTCAGGATTGACTTCAATCATTCCTCGTAATAACTGCTGGCAATCAGGTGGCACAAAATGTGGCACATGAAACACTCCACGCTTCACCTGTAATTATTATTGATTGATTTAAACCAACATAAATAGTCGGGAGCAACGTGAAAACTTCGTGAAAGCTTTCAAATTAATAAACTTATTTACATAAAAAATGACTCAATAAATCTTATACTCTAGAATTTTAAGGATGGTAAAGGATAGCTTAGAAAACTTACCTTTTCAAGAAGTTGTCTCAAGTTATCATCGTCAAACGGTAATGCCCCAACAAGTAGCGCATATAATATAACTCCGCAAGACCAAACATCAGCCCGTCTGCCATCATACTTTTCTCCCTGTAACAAAGAATATGTAAAAATTATACTGAAAATTCACTATTATTATCGAGGATTTTCCAAAAACTTTTAAAATTGCCGCTAAAGTCAAATAAAATTAAAGTTCGGTATCGAAACACAGAGCGAACAAAACCAAAAGAAAACCATAAATCATTGCTATTTGTTTGACAGTGACATCAAATGATTAATATCCAGGCAGGATATTAACTATATTTCTTAACTTTCCAGTGATTTCATGATTTTGATTCTCTGTCCTCGTGTCCACATTTTTTTTCAATTCTTTTTCATATTAAAACATAAACATTAAAATAAACAACGCCAGTATGGAAGTTGCATACCATACAAGCGTAAGTCGTCTACTTTAATTTTTACTCTTTAGTTTTTATAATAAAAAGTAATTTATAAGTTATAAGTTATAACATATAAAACAATCTTAAGTTATTTAAATTGCATTTTTTATTTTTTATCACGTGAATAATCAAGACGAAAAAAAATATTTTCACCTACTTTTGACATTAAATAATTCACGTCACAGTGCTCTTTTAACATCTTATGGCTTAGTCAACTGTCACAAATATTAACCGACTTAATGGAATAATATACGTGTACTGTCAGTTTGTTATTTAGACAGAGACAAGTAGAAGAAAAGGAGTAGGAATATCCATATGTTAGAAAGAGAAACATATAACTTCGATGAAATTGTTGACAGTCTCTTTATTTAATTCATGCTATTTACGAAATCATACCACCGTTGACCGTTGCTTTGAGTTTTATAAACGGATTCAACGGTTGAAAATAAGTTGCGAAAGTGAAATAGTGTTTTGTTAAAAATGAAGTCTGCTAAGTCAAGAACGCGACTAAATGATATGCGAACGCCAAGTAGAAGTAAACAAAATTTATACCAGGGAGACCGAGACCCGGTACATGTTTATTGCCGTTTACGACCGATGCAAAATGAAAACGATAATTCCTGCATTAATATACTTTCCCCAACCACAATCCTTATGGTGCCACCCCCTACAGCGTTAGCCTACCGAAATGAAAATAGTAAAACGATGAAATACACTTTTAAAGAAGTATTCCCGCCCAATTCTAATCAAAAAGAAATCTTCGATAAAGTAGCATATCCTTTAGTGGATGGCTTAATCAAAGGTAAGAATGGACTTTTATTTACTTACGGAGTCACTGGGAGCGGTAAAACTTTCACAATGACGGGTGATACTCAAAACTGTGGGATACTTCCGAGATGTTTGAATGTTATTTTCAAAACAATAAATGAATTGCAAGCACATAAATATATCTTCAAGCCGGATAGAATGAATATGTTTGATGTTCAGACAGAAGCTGAAGCAATGTTGGAACGGCAGAAAGAATTACACAAGTTTCGCAGTGGTCGAAAAAATAATTCAAATCCAGATTTAGTTATGTCCAATACAGATATAAGTAAGGTAGATGGTGTTATTGAAGACAACCAGTATGCAGTTTTTGTCACATACATTGAGATATACAACAATAGTGTTTTTGATTTACTTGAAGATGGTCCACCTAGCAAAAGCCTGTCTACAAAAATGATTAGAGAAGATGCATCTCATAAAATGTATGTTCATAATGTAACAGAAGTAGAAATTAAGTCAGCAGAAGAAGCATTTGAAACTTTTTATTTAGGCTTAAAAAGAAAACGCATGGCTCACACTAATCTAAATGCCGAATCTAGTCGAAGTCATTCTGTTTTTACTATACGCCTGGTGCAGGCACCAGTTGATGAGGTTGGAGAAGCTGTGATACAAAAAAAGGAATTTATTACAATAAGTCAACTGAGTCTTGTTGATCTTGCTGGCAGTGAACGGACAAACAGAACACAAAACACGGGAGACAGGCTACGAGAGGCCAGTAACATTAATAAATCTCTTATGACTCTAAGAACATGCTTAGAAATGTTAAGAGAAAACCAACTTAATTCTGCAAAAAATAAGGTACCTTATCGTGAGTCAAGGATTACTCACTTATTTAAGAACTTCTTTGAGGGAGAAGGTCAGGTTAGAATGATAGTATGTGCAAATCCCAGAGCAGAAGATTATGATGAAACACTTCAAGTAATGAGATTTGCTGAAATGGCTGCAGAAGTAGAAGTAGCAAAGCCTCAAATAACAGATATAGCAGCCTCTATTGGTTTAATGTCTGGTCGTAGAAAAGCTAACAGATTATTTAACATGGCTCGTGATAAATTAGAAAAACCTGAAGCTAAAGATCTGGAGTTGGACTTAGGTCTTGTTTATAGTCTTGGTCCAGACTTCCCTAGCCTTGAACTGAATAGCTCACAGGCAGCTCATATTACTAAAGAATTAATGGCGCACTTGGAAATGCGTATTAATCGCCGAGAAACTTTACGAAGAACTTTAGCTCTCAAAGACGAAAAATTCCGTTCAGCTTTACTTGATCTTCAAAAAGAGGTCCTAGAATTAAGAAGTGAAAACGCATCTTTAAATGCTCAGTTGTCTACAGAAAAACGTCGCAATCATGCTTTTGAGGAACGCCTTACCAGGTCAGAAAATGAGGTCATAAATTATCAAAAAAAACTAACAGAAATGACTGAATACACATCATCCTTAAAACGTGAGATGCAAGAAAAAGATCTTTTACTAAACCAAAATAAACTTGACAAGGCAAAGCAAAAGAAGCTCTTGGAACGAAAATATCAGCACAAAATGGCTGCGGAACATGAAAAAGCTAAAGAAATCATATCAGAAAAAGAACGGTTGGAAAATGCCAATGAAGAAAAAGAAAATAGGCTTCGAATAATTGAAAATGCTTTAAAAGGTGAAAAGCGTTTAGATACTGGGGCACAGACAAGTGTGAGGGACTTTACTCCTGGTTCTACACCTCGAGCCCTTCCCGCCCATTTACTTTCACCATTCATTGCACAATCAAAAGATTCTCAAACATCACGTTCCAGACGTGGTGTAGCCATTGCGAATCCGCGCCACCGCAGATCATTATCAGCAGATGGCAAAGGATGGGTAGAACATGCCCCAAACAAACTTGTTCCCATGGGCACAGTAATGAAACCAAGCATTGGGAACAGTAAGTTAGTGAATAAACTAACTAATGTTAAAGACATTGCCAACACAAAGACATCTAAATATTGCTTGATATCTCAAGAGCAAGATACAGATGGTGAATTAGAAACAAAATTGTATAAAGGAGATATTGTACCAACATGTGGTGGCGGAGCGCAGGTGATATTTAATGATGTTGAAATGCTTAAGCAGTTTTCACCAACTAATGAAAGAGAATCTAACTCAAACAGAACTTCAGGATGTGCAAGACATTCAGGAAAAAGAAGAGACACTGGTTGTTCACCACCACCAACACCATCAACAGTGAAGAAACAGAGGGTAGATGATGATTAAGTTTTTTTGCACTTGTGAAATATTCTTAAATATTTTTTTACAATTTATGTTTTTAAAACAACTAGATCTGAGTTTTTTAATAATATTGGGAATATTTCAGAAGTTGTGTGTGTTTTTAATGTTTAGTTATGAACTAACACTTTATTTTCTTTTCTGTGTGAATTTTTTTGTGAAGCACTTAATATTGTTTGCTCATTAAGACATCAGATCCTTACACATTTGTCTTTAGTACAAATTACTATGTGATAAATAAATCTTTGTCAATTGAGATATGGTTTCTAGCTATTTTTTGCTATTTTTGGTACATATTATTTATGAACTTGGTGTTTCCATTTCTTTTGATGATTAAATCATATTTTGTAACATGGTTTTGGTGGGTTTGGGGTACTAAAAATTTAATTGTTAAAAATCTTGACTTGATTCAAAATTACAGGACATAAGTATTGCTGCCTATTAATAAGACCATGGGGCAAGTACAATCCACCACGCGGCCCCAGTTTGGATTGGTGGGAAAATTGCTCTTGTATTTAAAACATTTGTTAGGTTTTCTACATCAGTTTCAGGAAATCAAAACATCCCCAAAATTTGGAACACAATAAATATGATAAAATAGGACCAGTCTGAAATAATTGGAAAAAAAAATTATTTAAATGTAACAAACGTTAACCTCCCTTTTTTTCATGTTTTCAACATTTTAATTATGAACCCTGTCATAATATACCATTTACCATTTGAATACAACTACCTTTTCCCACAAAGGAATAATCCAAATTATGTGACTAATAATCTCTTTTTTAAATCTAAATAAACATAAATAATCTTGTGTAAGTGGTCCTCTTTATATAAAACTAATAGTTTCTCAAATATGCACCATAATTTAGACTTAACTATTTTAGATATTGTAATGTAGTACTTAATTAGGTTTAATGTTGGTAAGGTATATAATAATATATTGTTAGATTTATTAATTTTACGTATATTTGACTCAATAAACATACCTTACAAACATAGGTTAAACTCTTTAGGTATATATTTAAAAAAACAAGTACCTCGAATGATGGCGCCTTTGCTTGAAGTTTCAATGATATGTTGATATAATTAGTATGTAATATGTATTAAGTCATCTACCGAAACCCGATTCACATAGTTTAATAAACATGTATATTTAATTTTTCTACTAAATACAAAACCGTTGAGTTCTTTAGAATGCACTTTTAGTTTTGTGATTGCGAAATTTATCGCGATTCTTTATAATAATTATTACGTTCTATCCATTTTTTTAATTAAAAATTATGTAAAGCATCTACTGGATAGGTTTTTCCTATTTTGATTCATTTATAAACATTGTATTTGTTTCATAAGATTTCGTGATTTTATTAAGAACTATTGTCAAATGTAGAACACTGCATTTTCCCTTAAATATATGTATATAATGTAATATGGTGTTTTATTTAATCTCTTTCTAAAACGATATATGAGTTTATTACAAAGCAAAGAATACTTATCGCAATACAATGGGCAGTCGCTACTTCAGCTGATCATTTAGAAGTTATACTTTTGGCGCGTGGGAAAATTAATGACTAAATTTTTACGTTTCGCGCGCAAAAAGCCGCCACCCTGAAGTTAGCTATAGTGAAAATTTAGATTTTTTTATTTTTAAATAAAATTTATTTAACTAGATAATGAGTTATAATAAAACTCTAGATGTATTAAATACCTTTTTTCTATTATTAGTGTCGTTTTTTCTACAAACAGAATAATTTTTTTGAAAAGATTTTTATCTTGTTCTTATGTACACACATGTTTTTTTGGCGGATTTTTTTGGAATATATAGAAAATAAATATTAATATAAGCTAGGCTAGGTAATTCGATCCTGTAGTTTTTTGAATTTATTCGTTACAAACTTTCAAAAACATTTATTAAAATCGTGTCCCGAGGCTCGGTTGAAAACCAATGTTAAAAATGCATAACATACCTACCTACATGAACTTTCGATTTAGAGGAAACTCCATTTATATATTTTTATATAAGACTTGTGTATTGTGTGTAAAATATGGTTTTTCTCAAAATAGTGGTGAGTAACAAGAAAAGCAAGAGTTTAAAATCGAGGACTTCTGCTTAATCACTTGTCTAGATTCTTGTAGCTACACTATTACTAACCCTTATAACTTCAGGACATGCATAATGCGGACTTCCACACGACGTCTCCAATAGAGAACCAGCAGGCTGAAGCGACGCCATCCCGAAGTCAGCTATTTTAATGTTATTCCGCTCGTCCAACAACAGATTTTCTGGTTTCAAATCTCGGTGGCTAAACATAATTTTAAATACAATAAACAGGATATTTACTAAAGCAGTTTAATGTCAAAGACGGCATTTCTGGTCACCTACTTCCCAGATTATCGGTAGGGCACACGTTGGTTGATACACAATTGGTACTTCACATTAGATTTTTCAAAATGGCACTAACCGCTAAGCATTAATTTTTCTACATTTAGTATTTATACATAGCACTTAATGTCAATAGCTCATTCTGATGTGAATAGCGATCTCAATTAAAATTGGATGTTTGGCAATGAAACCCATGGAAGAACCTTACCGAGTGCCGATTACTAATCGCTGTCATCTCTATTGAAATAACGTGGTTTAATCGCTACTTAATTGTTAAACTATATTAAAATACTTACCATATAGAATGGCTGTGACAAAAATCCAAAGCAGATATTATTTGTCGGAAAAACCTTCGCGCTTCTTTTGGGGTTAGCCGACCCTTCTTCACTAAATAATCAAACAGTTCACCCCCACTAACATGTTCTAGAACTAAATACCTGAAATTAAAAAAATATAATAGCTCTTTGTGGAATATTTTCTTTTTATCACCGAAGACGTTACGGGTAATATATTATTATGTATACAAAAGTCGTATTTGTCTAGCGGCTTGTCTTAGTTCTTTCTTTATAAGCACAAAGTTCATGGTGTAAAAAGCACGTTTTAAAATCGTGATTTTAGTCTATAAAGAAAAAATACTAATAAAAGAGATGTTGAAATTTTACAGTAAGACCCACTAATTTTATTATAATTTTATTAAATATGCTTATTTTAATTCTAGCATTAGTAACTTTAAAAAAACCTCTGTTATCTATATTCCTATATCTGAGTATGTTATCTCCGATATATATTTGATTAAAATATTGTTATTTTATAGAACAGGGTAAAATGCTCACTTGATGTTAAGTAATATTGCCCGCCCATGGACACTGCCATATGGCTTGCTAGTGCGATGCCGGCCTATTATGTTTTTTTAGTTTTTATATATTGAATTAATTATCCAATCGCACTTTAAGTAAACTGGTAAGTAAAAGTAACTCTCTTTTATTTGTATTTTTCTTTATAGACTATATGCGTAGTGCGTTGTTCTTTTATTATTAATTAAATTAACTTACAGATATTTCTTATTTTCGTAAACATCAGATAACCCCAATACGTGTGGATGCTCAATTAATTTCATTATGGCTATTTCGCGTTCCACCTGTAACAAACATATTAAAAATTGATCAATATACATATATTGATATATATGTATATATACTATTAACTTTTTATTTAAAAGTAAGCTGTGCTTACATACATTTTGTTACTACTATTCAAAGATTACATGTTAAGAGTACGTTACATATAAGTACCTGGATCATACGCTGGAAGTACTAAACCGTTTTCGATGGATCGTGTAAATATTTTACGATCATTAGGTATATAAAAACAATTCTAGAATTGGGCCACGAGATATCACAACTAACAGACGTACTGTACTTTTAATATTAGTTTTATTCTTAGTAACATTTTTCTTGGATTTTAATTATGATAGTTTATAAATAAGAAAGAGTCCCAAGGGAACAAAATCAAAGTCTTTCCTCCAACTCTTATATTTTTATTAAAAACATAAATCAGTGGCGCTACAACCTCTTTAGGGCTTGGCCTCAGATTTAAATCTGTTTGATGATCTAATAGGCAAGTAGGTGATCAGTCTCCAGAATTTCCTCACGATGTTTTCCTTCACCGTTCGAGCAAATGTTATATGCACTCATAGAAAGAAAATCCATTGGTGCACAGCCGGGGATCGAACCTACGACCTCAGGTAAGAGAGTCGCACGCTGAAGCCACTAGGCCAACACTGCTCTATTTTTATTAGCCGTATAATATATTCCGTCTGCTCTGCGGCCACGATAGCTTTGGTTCTTGGAGTTCTTGGAGCTAACGTGTCCACACAAGTAGCATCCCAAAGCCGGTTCCGTCCCACATTAAGGCGCGCATTGCACGTCACTTAATTTGGGTGTCATATTTAGTCCTTAGTCTCGATCCTTAAGAAGACCCTTTTACTTCCACCAGTTGACACTTCTGTTGGCTTTCCTTAACTAACTAATTTTCTCTTACAAATACTAATTGTACGAATCAAATTATTAGATTTACCTTCATAAGCACAGATTCGCTAAGTTTCTCCCTGTTGATTATTTTGATTGCCACCTTTTTACCCGTTACACAATGTACACCCAGCTTAACGAGGCCTGAAAGCAAAATCGGTACAAGTGAAAATTGGCATTTTTCTTATTACTTCGCTGGTCATGAATTTAGTTTGGCAATTAGATTTTTATTTAAAAAACTACATAAGTATTTTATTAGTCTAATAATTTTAATTATCCCTCTCTCTCTTCAGTTCTTAGCAGTGTTTAATGTACTATCGACATGCATTTTCATTGTTTTTTATTCAACAGGTGGAAAATGTGCACAAGGCTCATTTGTGTAAGTGATAAACACTCATTGCTAGAGGGTTCGCAAGTGCGTCGCCGGCCTTTAAGTTAAAATACTTAATACTTGTATTTTTCGGTTCAAAGACTGTCTGATAAAAATATTACGAAGATGATCTTTATTGGTTTTAAGAAAAAGTTTTCAAAACAACAACCGATGTGTTTTTCAAGTAATGGGCGCATCACGTTTCATTATTCTAAGAAATCTTTGTATCTATATAGAGTTGCTGTAACTATAATTTTATATTTATTATAAATGTTTCAATGTGTATTTTTTGCTACCAAATATGTTTAAAATTGTGTATATAGACTCTATAGTAATATGACACGTCATTTATTAAGTATATTATTCAACTAATGTCAAAGTTAATATGAGATGAGTATATGTAGTCGTATTTTTTCATTTATTTATCTTATTTACATAAATCATAGTATACTCCAACTATGAATAGTTTAATAAATTGTACATTGTGAAATATTTATTGTATTGCAACTTTTGCTGTTAACGTGAAATAGGACGAGACGAAAAATTCAATTTCGAGAAGTGGGTCATACTTCCGACAGTTGAAATTCAATTTTATACATGGCAAACACAGACACACCGCCAGTGCTAATTGTAAGTTTCATTTCCTGCCCATATTATTTAATGTATTAATGGCTAAATTTACGCGATTCGTTTTTTTAAGTGTTACAGGAGGCAGATGGGCCTGTTATTAAGTGATAGCCCATGGAGACTGTCCGAAGGCTGGCAAGCACGCTACCGGATTTTAAAGATTTGATAAGCTTTTTTTGAAGGACTAATTTGAATTGGTTAGGAAATATTTCAGCTGTATTGGTGCGCGGGAAAAATTGTCAGAAACACTCAGTTGTGGAAATGTGGACGTCGAAGTGATACAGATATACATTCGTATTCTGCCTTGACGTCCGATGATGAAACTCAGCTGAACGTATCAGTCCGAACATCTCTCTAAACAGTCTCCGTTGTAAATGGGGTAGAAGATGCAGAAAGTCCCACATCTCTACGCAACAATAAGGGATCAAGCCGCTCGAAAAGTGACTGTTGTATACGGTATCAGTATATTCATTACTTAAATGTTTTGAACACCGTAACGTGACTAAGAAGTAAACTAATAGTAAATCTTAATATATATATTTCTTGTGTGCGTGTGTATGTGACTGAACTCCTCCTAAACGACTGGACCAATTTTGATGAAATTTTTTGTGTGTGTTCGTGGAGATTCGAGAATGGTTTAGATTCACAATTTTGTCCGCTGGACAATGTTTTTTTAAATTAATTAGTAGTTGTTGATTTTGGAATGTTTTACATTGGATCCGACAGACGGCGCTACCATCGCACTGTCAAATTTTAAATAATATTCGAATTTTAATTTTAGTCTGTCCCGACAGCGCTGCGATCAAATTAAAAAAAAGTTTTGTTATCATTGTGTTATTGTAGACTATGTGCTGGATCGTTAGATATTGTCATAACATTTGAATAATAATTTTCATCAAAATGGTCCAGAATGTTTTAGCTTATTAAAAAAAAGTTTGAAATTTTCAAATTAAAGACGTATAGACAGGACAACGTCTGTCGGATCCGCTAGTGATTGTATAAATACTGTCGTTATTTATGATTCTATGCATCTAAATAGTATGTTGCATTGTTCTATACATAGTATAATTGTTTTGATATACGACACAGTGACACTATGTCACGGCCATATACCAATGTACACAATCCAATTACAGTTAAGTGCGTCTGACTTTATTTTAGCACAAAAACCTCTCAAGTGCAACAAAAGGGGTCTAACGTAAACAAAGCATTAAGGTTGTACTGTACTATCTACATTTATTACATGTAACGCGCATTTTCATTAAAACATGCCCATTGATTAAATGCATTTTGAGAATTTAATTTGGGCTACTTATAATTGTATCATTATAGAAAAAGGCAAAAAGTGAATATTAGATATAATATTCTCTCTGTCACACTCTTAATTTCTGTAAATCTTGTTAGTGGCGCCGCACAACAACAAATACAATTAATGTATTAATTTCTAATATTATTTTATATACTCGTGTATCTTTGATGGTATTAAAAAGAACTTATTTTTGTGTATATAAACGGACATACAGGTCAAACGTGATGCCTAATAAATTGTTATTTCGATGTTTATCAATTGAAAATAATACTATTCAAAACGCACACAAAAAATGGGGGTTAAATAATATTGATTAATAAAATGATACTCTCGTAACAGCTCTTTATAATTCCTGTGAGTACCATCTTCGGATGTACCTAAGTAGATCAACGACAGAGTGAACGACAATCAAAATGAAGACATTAGTGTGGTAAGTTGTCTTAAAATTAATCATACAATTTCACCAAATATCTATTTTAAAATATCGTGTTAAGGAAACGGTACGTAAAAAAGCTTTACTTGAAGCAAATCATGTTATATCCAGGGCATATTTTTTAAGTCTGCATGTCACAACGCATGGGGCAGATACGTTTGTCAGTTTCACTGATGACCAGTTTCCTGAGACTTAGGAATTTTATTATTAATTTTACAGCATTATTTTGATCCTCATATCGAGGGTACTTGCAAAACCAACTTTAGAGTATTTGGGCGCAATCGAAGCTGTGCCGCCTAGTGTTACTCTGTCGCAATTGAGCGATAGTCGTACAGATGGAAATGGAATCCATATGAGTAAGTAATAATTATTAAAATCATAAAAATAATTTTATCATGAAAAATAGACATCATTGTTTCGTACTTATTTGTGTTTATGTATGCTACAAATACAACATTATTTCAAAAACCATATTTCCTTTGACGTTTGTAACTTATTCTGTCAGAAGCGGATTATTACATACATTATATTTGTTATTTAATTACTAACTGTGTAAGCTAATTAAACTATATTTTGGGGGGAAAAAAATAACAACAAAAAGCTCTATAGATAACTAGGTAATGCTTAAACCATTTGTGAATTGCAAAAAAATATTGTCTACACACACATTTCTAAACATAGTTGGGGTATGACGAAGACTGGCTTATGGAAGCAACATTTGCAACTACTTTACTAAACATTTCTTTTTTCAGATCAACTCACAAACCCTCTGTTTCAAGTTGTTCTAGACGAAAGCGATAATAAAAGGCGAGTTCAACGATACAGAGACGTATTTTAATTCATATTAGAAATGATAATAAATACGTTCACATTCAAACAAATTTCAATAGAATATACCCCACTCATGAATTACTCAATGATATTCATAGAAACACAGAGACAATAAATTAAATAAATAGTATTGACTATGTACGTCATATGTATTTTCATCTATATAAAACAATTCACTATGTTTGAATGTGTAACATTTAAGATATTAAAAGGAATCAAGAACAAATAACAGAATTCAACATATTTACGTCCCATCCATCATAAGACAAGACAATATTAAGAACGTACCAGTTTGCCCCTTGCCCAAGGTCTTTTCGAGGCGAAAAGGCCCCACATACTGGTAGGCCTCCGTGGCCGTGGTGCCCCCTTCCATGTTTACAGCGTCATGTCGACTCTTGGTGGACTCTCAATCCTGCTTGGACGGTCATTATATCTGGAAAACACACATGCTATTTTTAAATAAAACGGTTGAGTCAAAAAAACAGGCGCATTTATTCTGATTAAGTCATTGGAACGAACACTTTAACTTTTCTTTGTGATTAGTTTTTGTAGTTATTTTTATTTATTTATTTTATAGAAATTAATGGATTGAATTTATATAGTTGTTTATTGTAATAACAGAAAATTAGTCCTAGCGCCTGAATTAAATTTATTATCAAACAGACTACGCAAACGTCACAACTCGTATTTGTCCTTTTTTAATAAAAATATGAATAATGCTAATTTTTTTGGTAAAAAATGATAATCATAAGTCATCTTCTACCTCCTCCATATAATTGAAATTATAATCTTTTGTATAAATAATGTAATTTAAAAAATCAAGAAAATTTCAACGCTAAGGGAAATTAACAAGTACCTAATCGTAAAAGCAGTTTTAAATTACCTGAAGTATTCTTGACCTATTTTTTATTGTTTGGTTAGCTTTTACTAGGCCCAGAAATTGTATTATGGAAGCCACTGGAGGCCGATCGTAACTTTCTCGAACAAAATCTATTATAATTTTAGTTGACATAAATACAATAAATGAACAAGAAAATCTAATTTGTATTATGTTAGAACTCAATTTACCGGGACTGCAGGCTATGATTTTATTGTCGTTAGGTGCCCTGTTCATTTATAATTGATAGCTTAAAGCGAATTAAGAACAAACTAAGACAGTAAGTGCCGCCTGGGAGGTGGTACCGTTGAGCTGGTGCTTTCCTCGTTCAACAGAGATCGCAATACACCAAGGATATGCTACCAGCAATAAGGTACACTGCCACAGGGATCAAATTTAGTTTTTTTAATTTGTCTATTTATCAGTTTCTTATTATTATTACTATGAAGGTTAAGAATACAGTAAATTCTGTATATTTGTGTGTTCGTAAAGCGTTACAAGAGATACAATTTATTAACAGAAAAGCACCTTAGATAGAGAGGAATGCCTATATTTAAGATTGTCGTTACTATAAATTAATTCGTCAATGTTGGCATAATTCGTTAGTTTAATTTTTGAAATACATATTTATTTTAACGGTACTGCCATTCAAGTTAAAAATATATTATTTGTTGTAAAAGATCCTTATTAGTAAAGTAGTATTTTAATTATATTTAATTGAATCTTTTATTTAAATGTTATATATACAATATACATATTTATGACAACGAATACGTTTTTGACAAACTTAAGCAACGCACTCATAGCGCGTATTCCCGACTTACTCGTAAAAATTTAAAATACATAAAGGCTATTTTTTATATTTATGTCAGCTTTGTGTATATCACATAAAGTACAATCATAGCACAATTGCTTCAATTATTAATACAGGATTCAAATCGGTGATAAAATATTTCCCTGAATACATAACCATAGCCACCACTTCCGATTGAATTATCGTATTGGGTCACTTGAAATAAATAAACGATTGGCATAATACCAAAAGAATATTTGTACCGCAATCTGATCTTGTATAGAACATTAAAGGCGACTGCAGATTAAGAGAAAATTTCTATTCTAAATGGGCGTTTATTACAGTAAAATTATTTTTAACGAATTTCGTCTAATCATTTATGAATTAAATTTTCAAAGCTTGTGTTTATTGTTTTATTTGCGTTTTAAGGACCGTTATTGATAAATTCTTATAAATAAGCTGCGTATATCAGACACACTGTTTGCGATTTAGTCTGCGTAAAAGATAAAAAGTATTTTCATATATCAACTGCAACTAATTTTATTCTATTGAAAATATTATTTAAGATTAATATTTATATTTATTACTTATATTTAGATAACAAGCATATCTCATATTTCTTTCAACATCTCTAAGCGAATCTATTGATTTGAAAAATCTCTTTTTGTATCGGACTAGTTTTTTAAAAATAATACTGACTTTTGATTTTACTATTTACTTAATTGCGATGTGCTTATGAGACATAAAAAGTGATGAGAAATAAACTAACAATGTGGTCATTGTTAGTATTAAAAAACTTCGTAAAATAAAAAGACATCGAATTTGATTTATTGAAAAATATACGTTTAACATTCGATCATAGAATCGTGAATAAATAAATTCGATATTTCAATTTATTTAGCACACAAATGCTTCGTCTCTGGCTTCTTATTTTATAATAGTATTTGTGTATATTTCTATGAAAAAAATAAGTGGGTAATAGTGGAAAGTATACATTACCTTAAAAGAAACACTAAAACAACACTAAACACAGGTTCCGCATACAACGTCAGTCACTAAAAAATCAATATTCCTCTCATCACGTTTTTGAACACAAAAATAGATTTACATGGCGAAACTTTGATTTTGAATAATTTTACACCTAACTAACTTGGTAAAATTGTAAAAAATATTTTATTTTGACTAATTACATAATTGTGGTGGTGTAAAAATTGTTTTTGGTGGTATATCGGAAGCGGGGCGCTCGGTTTTGATCGGCAAACATCGGGGCTAGTCGGAGGGTTGACTCACTTTTGAGGGGTGGTTTTGCGTTCCGTTTTACGTACTAAATAAAACAAGGGTGAAATTTATTTTTATATTTTAGTATAATTAGGTACATTTTTATTTCATAATTTTTTCAACAGTAAAAATTGTATATACATATATGTTAAAGTTGTGTGTATTTAAAAATATTATGTAATTTGTAAGTGGCGCCACCACGATACACTTTTAAGGTGTTTCAGTTTTTTTCTAAATTAAACCGAAACTATTAAATTGGGTAAAAATAATAACGCCTTGGCATAGGTGACTTAATTATTTGTATTGTCTTTATGCAAATTTATTTTTTAAATGTATTTTAATTAGAAGGACTTTTAACCTCAGAAGTGCACAACATTTTTAAATCGTTAATAAAATAAGTAGCTTCATTTCCTAACTAGAATACGTATAATTTGACTTTGTTAGCTAATTTTAGAAAAACAACAACAAGCATTCAAATTGTGCTTTCTCCTTTGTTCTTTAATTAATAGTAATAGTTAGTTACATATGTACGAATCTTTCCTGTTTGTAATATTAGTAAAAATATAGTGGTATAGGTTTGTGTTGACATCCCCTACTCGCAGTGACTTTAAAAAAATATTAAATTACTATTTCTAATTGACACTTAAGTTTTTGTTTATGTTAAGATTGGTTGTCTAAAAGGTAAGGTAATTTTTGTAAAATTTTTAAATACCTGCCCCCGCTTTTCCCCCACTTAGCTAATAATAAATCTAATTTTTCTACGGTTTTTGGAGATAGTATCTCAAATTATCCGTTAACCATTGTTTATAATATATTTAGAAATTAAATGGTTGGCTGACGGTCTTACTACGACAAGAACTACCTTCATTTGTTTAAAATCTAAAACTGTACTAAGTCGAAAAAAAACCAGACGTAAGATCAATAATAAATTTTTCAGATCAAAATGAAATACCAAGTTTCGGAAGAGCGCTATAACATACTTATGTCTCGCTACAACCAATTTGTCGAGGGTATGGGTAACCCTGATAAAGTTCCCGTGAAAGTTTTCGATGCTTTGTCCAAAAAGCAAAATGATGAGCTGCTGTTGATAAGAGAAATCAGTGCCTACCTACAGAAGAAGAAAGATGACGATATTGCGAAGCAGAATGTGAGTCTATTTCCTAATACTTTTTCTTTTAGGGACAAGATGCAAACCAACCGAAAAAGTCATAACCGCCGCGTATGGACACTTACAACCCGTTTCAGTTTCACAGGGGTGGTGCGCGGCGGAAACTGCCACAAAGGTCGTATGAAATTGTGAATGTGTGAGCCGATTTTGATGGTATTTTCGACTGACAAATGTACTTTTTGTAATAAATAAGCAGGGTCTATTCTTGATGGTTACGGATGGAAGTGTAGGTTTGATCACCTATAGTAGCTGGAAAATAAGCCGTGTCTTGACTTGAGCAGCGCAGTAGTTGAGTCGTTTATAAGTTTTGCTAAAATACGTGGCGAGACTTTATGAAAAAAACAGCGGTTTTAACTTTTCCAGAAAACACTATTTATTTGCGTCTCAAGGCGGAGAATTACCTACTCGTAAATGTAATTAAAGACATTATAAGATATAAATGCCATACAATGTTAAATCTCTATATTTTCAACAGCAAACTGAAACTGAAGAAACCCCTGAAAAAGAAGAGACGAAAGAGCCTGAAGAACAGAAATCACAGTGATGGAATTAATTATATCTTCTAGATTTTAAGTTTGAAATATAATAATTATTAAATATATAAGTACACTTATTAAACCTTTTCCTTAACGTCCCCAATTTCAACCTACTTACGATATCCCAACTAACAGTCGTCATTGTTACGAAACGTGGATTAATTATTACACTTCATATTAAATAAGTATTCCTTTGTAAGGTAACTACTGTCTTACAAACTTATATTACTCTTTTTGGTTCACATGCCTTCGTCCGCTTGAAAATACCTTCTATTTTTATGTAGATATATACTAAAGTTTTTCAATGCCGATAAGCTTTCGAACCTTTAATTCAGACTATGCTATGCAATTTTGAACATTTAGATTTACATACTTTAATTGCGTTTATATTCTCGCGCGATTATTATTGTCTTTTAAGCAAAAAAAAATCTTTTTAAATCGACATATATTTTGAAATTAGTATTCATGAAAAAGAACTGGGGGTTCCTTCATCAAAAAACTTTTTGTTAGTTTTCTTTTTCTTATATTTATTTTCTATATTTTATTATTCATTATTATAATTATATACAAGACTTAATAGAATATAGTACTGTACTAAAACTGGGTAATAAGACAAAATCTAAAGCTTAATATAATATTTATTGTGTAAAAAAATCACATAAGCAATACTTAAAACTGTGATATAAACTTAAAATTAAAAAAGGCAATATGGCTGATTACTTAAGAGTATGTTTCATTTCATATACATAATTGAATCATGATTCAAGTCCCATTCAAGGTACGTCATTGTTAATCCAATTTATTTAAAAATTAATTAGAATATTGAATTCATAGATTCAGAAACATTTTATAAAAAAAATGTTTAAGGCTCATTTCTAAAGACACATTTAAGGCTCATCTTTACAAAAAAATCACACTAATGATATGAAAAATTAGTAACTATAGTCAGATCAAAAATTGCATACTGCTTTCATGGATGTAAGTAATCTTTAAAATGAGAATTAAAACATCAACTATTTGTAGTAGCTTACTGAGTTTAAATTCAATTAAATTTTAGGAAGCTTCCAGAAATAATATCAATATAATTTATGTTATTTTAAGTAGCCAGTCATGTAGTAAGGTATATTCTGATGTTATTGGTTAAAAAAATAGCTAAATTAGAATTTAGATAAATAATACAATGTTTCTCATTATAAAAGGAAATTTATAATATATTCAGTATACTTTAAAATTACAAATAGGAACCAGAATTGCAAATTTTTGTATGTTCAGTTTATACCTTACTTTGCCTTAAGACTAAGGTTATAGTTCCTACACTAAGAGTTATCCGTCATTACATCATCATCTTCATCTTCAGGGTCTGCTAGATCAGGGTGGCAGACACGGATATGTAGGTTCAAGTTAATCTTAACAATAAAACTCTTACCACAAGTTGTACATTTATGTGGTCGCTTAACATCATCATCAATTGTTGAAGGATGCGCTCTGGCTATATGTGTCCGAAGCAAAGTCGAATGCATTGTTCGGTCACATTGATTGCATTTAACTAGACAGTCCATAGGCTGTCCTTCATGGCTCTGGCGATGCTTTTCCATAGTAATCTTTGATACAAAGAGTTTCTGACAACAATCGCATTTGAAATTCTTCACTTTAGAGTGTTTTTTCATATGAATCTTTAAGCAGTTTTTAGTAGGGAACATCTCATCACATTTAGAGCACTTAAATTTTTTTATATCATTGTGAAGTTGCATATGGAGCTTTAAATAAGCTTGTCCGGTAAAGCTTTTATTGCAAATTTCACAATTAATTGTGCTTGTTGTTGAATGGGACTGCATGTGACTTTTAAGGAATTGGGCAGCTACAAAGCTACGATCACATACTTGACATAAATACTTTTTAGCTGCATTTCCTTCGTGCTTACTACGATGTATATCCAAATGGTACTGAGAATTTACTTTAACATCACATTGATCACATTTAAACTTCCTCCTCTTTTTTGGACCTTCTCTAACAACCATTGTGGGTTCTGGTACCATTTGTGGAGTATCTTTTTCATTACCATGAAACTTTTTATGCAAAATCAAGTATTCTAAACCTTCAAACGTTAAATCACAATCGTCACAACAATAACGCACCGTGGCTTGTTTTGGTTGCATTTCGTAGGTGACATTTTCCTGACCATTGTATGATTCTGCCATTTTTTCACGTTTTACACCAGATCTGTCGTTGTTGTCGCTACCGGCCGGCTCCATACTCTTCAACAGTGAACGGTAATTCCAAAATTATCCGGAGTCCTGTGACGCGACGCCTATGCCATTGTTCTATTGATCGGTAATTATCAATTATTACAAGAAATAGCACAATTTCAAGATTTAAGTTACAAAAATTTAAATTCGCACTATTGTTTACATGATTGTGATGAAGATTTTAACACATTTTTGAGTGTAATACAAAAGGAAGCCTTGTTACGATACGATAAATTCCAAAAGAGAAGCGAAGCGCGTTGGTTTTTTTTCGTCAGCCAATGACAGCATAATCTTTTTTGTTTGACAGTTGATTGTTACCAGTTTAAAATATATATATAAAAGAAGAATACAATCGTATTTATACCGAGCAAATTGATAACATATATGAGACGAAAATTAAGTGCAAAAATCAAACAAATTCAAAAGGATAATATAGAAGACAGATTTTTACATACAGACAGTTAATGCAGCTCTATGTGTAATTATAATTTTCTGCTTTAATCTGTGATCCACTTAGATTGTTGCCAGTTTACTATTATGCAATAAGATAACCATAGAAAATATTATATAATATATTAACATAAACAGAAATTGACTAACTTTAACATAACCTAAAAACAACTAATCTTTTTGTAAAGAAGGCGATACATTTTTATCTAATACATTAGCTTTATATTTTAATTTTTGCACATTTGTTGGATCTTTCAATAGTTCATCCTCTAATCTATCTACTCTTTGATCTTGAATTGGTTCTGAAATTAAAAAAAATGTTTTAAAATATTTAGTTTAAAATTGTCCCATTATATTGATATTTCCTAAATCAATCAAGTAACTTAATACTACACATACTATCACAAAAACGAGGCATGCAATTCCATTATGATGACTTGTTTTATTAGATATACAACGAATAATGTCAAGTTTCAGAATATGGTTCAAAAGGATATTTTTTTAATAAATCACTTAAAAAGAAATGCATTGGGAATACTTACTTGAATATGGAGTGTATTTATCAGATAATAGTCCTTCTATATTATAACCTATAACTCCAACTACAGCCGCGACAGGCAATGTAATATATGGTGCATTTGTTCGTAAAAACCGTAATAATAAAGGCCACATCTAGGAAAAAATCAGGCAATTACTTCGAGGTATTAAAAAATTATCTCACTAGTAGTACTTGCTTGGGCAATTTTTATGAGATATAAGCATACCTTTAAATCAATATTTCGACGTCTATTAAAAGTTATCTTCCTTTAACACATTTACGGTCTTGTAAAATGTTACAATGATTACTATCGCAGTTTTGCACTTTAATGTAAAATAAAAGTTGAAAAAAAATCGAGTGAGTTTTATGTTGTAAATTGTAATATAATTTAAAAAACTCATATGACAGATGTAAGATACTAGTTTTGCTCTAAGTCCAAACTATCACCAAATGTCAGATGTCATAATCAGCTGATATTTGAAGATGATCAATTCAGAAATAAACAATAAAAAAATAATTTGTTGTCTGTAAACTGTGTTTCATTATGAAACTGTTATTAATACATATTATTCAGTAATCAGTATTCACAATTCACAAATCACAATCACTCATTGTGCCTGGTTTATTATTAGAGTAAATTCATATAAATATACATTATGAATTAAAGGAGTGGATCTCTAATTTTTTATTTATCTAGTCAAGTAGTATAAAGTTGGTTTTTAAAGCGTACAATGGCTCAGGCAGCAATTGTTTTACGAATATGTTACAAAAGTAATATTTTTTTACATAATTCGCTTCGTTATCGAAGTACAAACTCTCCCAAGCAGAAAACAGCTAGTTCTGTTTACCGTACTATGAACATATTTGATCGAAAAGCTAAGATTCTGCAAAAGGAAAGATCTGCGCAGCTAGAAGACTATCATTTATATGAGTATGTAAAGGAAGAGATTGGTTGGAGAACGGCTGATCGCATTTTTGACATCAAAAGGACTTTCAAAAATGCAGTTGAGCTTGGTAAGTTTTGGACTAAAAGCTGGGGAGTGAATTATGTGTTTGAGCTGGTTTTTAGTGACCAAAATGTTCCAGGTGCTAGTAGAGGTTATGTCTCCCGCCACTTTCTACCAGATAGTGTTGAAAAAGTTACTCTATGTGACACATCTCAAACACATTTAGATAAAGCCATTGTTGGTGATGGTGTGAAAGTAGAAAAATATGTTATGGATGAAGAAAATATTGATGTAAGTATGTACTTGCATATTATAAAGTAGAAATATAAGTTTTTATTTAAAAAAGATACTTCGGGTTGGATCTTATATTCAATACCTTGAATTTGATTATACTGAGAATGTAGGAGTCTCGAGGGACCTTGATTCGAAAACCTCTGTGAGATTTGGAGTAATTTATGCTGCTTGAGTTGTAATTTAAGCTAATTAATTTTTTTTTTCGATGTTTTGTGCAATATTAGAAATTTGTAATTTTTTTTTAAACTTGGTGAATTTTGCTTTGTAAACGACCGGCTTATGTGGATGACTTTGAGGGCCCAGTTAATGTTAGGTATTATATGTATGTTTTGGTTTATTTTTATTTTTCTACTGATATAACTGTTTCTAGTACTTGAAATTGGTTGGGGGTGATAAGTATACCCTCCCCCGACCTCAAAATCGAGGTATTGAATTGTAAACCTTAACTGATACTTCTTAGTAGAAAATATGGTATAAAGTAAAATATGAATAATTGGTTTTTTTAATCATGCCAATAAATATACATTTATTTTAAAATGTGTCATTGGTTGAAACAAAAATCTTATTTTTGGATATAGAAAAATTTCCAGGTCAAATAGAACATAAAGAAATTTGCTTAAATTATTCAAAATAGTAACTGTATTTATTTGTTTTATTTTCAGTTTCCAGAAAACAGTGTAGACCTTGTGGTCTCTTCACTATCATTGCATTGGGTGAATGATTTACCCGGATGTTTTGATCGAATCATGAAATGTTTAACACCAGATGGGGTAATTCAATTCCTTTAGCATATTTATAAAATGCAGTCCAAGTAGTACTTGTTTCCCATAAAAATTTATGAAATAGAGTTGTTTCCATTCCTAGTAAATATATGTCTGCATCTGCTTACCAATCTGAAACATTATAATTTTTAATTCCATAGAATTCTGTTATTTCATAAGTGCTGCTATTCAAAAAGTACTCTTACCGAAAAAGGGGCAAATTTGACCCAATTGAGGGCAAAAAATAAAATGTTACATATTTTTTGTACTCAAGTGACCTAATACAAAAATAACAAATATTTCAATATCACAAACAATATATTGAATTAACTTTAATTGATTCTTTAACACCGCCTATAAATACAGGTTTAGTAAACCTCTTTATCAAAATAAAACAATATATGTATGTATTTACAAAAGTAAAAAACCTACACCTTTTTTTACAACAAAATAGATACAATCACTAACAAATACAATAAATGTATAGACTCAGTAGTTCAGACTCATATTGAAATTTAATAATGTGCCTGACCAAAAAGGTTTGTCATCTCTGACATGTCACAAAATTGATAACTGTCAAAATTAGAGGGAATTAAATATCAGAGTAAGAGATTATTATCTCTGTTAATAAATTTATTTTGTTAAATAAGATGCATTAAGCTGGGGCTACTTGGTAGAGATCAATTATTAGTGATAAACCCTACCATTTCCATACATTAAGTTACTTACTTCTTTGTTATTTCTGACCTCATTCTACTATTTATGCATGTTGGTTTCAAATCCTTTTGTTAAAAAGACATATTGCATATAACATATTTCCAAATAAAATCAATCTAGCTAACACATATTGCTTTTAGGTATTTATAGCCTGTGTGTTTGGCGGTGATACACTAATGGAGTTGAGACAGTCCCTACAATTAGCTGAGACCGAGCGACTTGGTGGTGTCTATCCACATATCTCTCCATTCACAAGAATAAAGGATATTGGTGGACTGTTGAATTCGTAAGTTAAAGGTTTTAATTTACCTAAAGATTATTAGTTGGATGTGTTTGGATGTTTGTATTGCCTATATGAGTAATGAGTATGATGGTCAGGCAGGATGACAGTCTTATCACTTTATTAAATTGGGCTTATGCTATATCCCAAGTTTCATCAAAGTTGGTTCAGTAGTTTTGGACATCCATGCCTTCTGGACTTCTTTTCGGACGACCTTCTTTTTATATTGGTTCTCGGTGTAAGCTATTGATTTCAGCTTACGACCCACTTCCCTTAGGTCGTAGGTTTGAAGCCCGGCTGAACACCAATGGCCTTTCTTTCAATGTTCGCTCGATAGTAAAAGAAAACATCGCGAGGAAACCGACTCGCCTTAGACACAAAAAATCGACGGCGTGTGTCAGGCTTATAATTAACTAGATTGCCAAATGATTATGAAATATATCCAGAAGGCTTAAAGAGCTGTAGCGACCATAAAAAAGTCCCGGCAGGTATGAATGACACCACAAGACGAATTCTGTGACAAATAAAGTGTCTTTGAACCGATACGAAACGTGGCGCTCATTGTAATTGGTCAAATGGACTTAATATGAAGTGTCACATCGCGTGTCGAAGTATTCCACTTGCGATTGTGTTATCAAACGAATTTCATTCTCATCGGTCGTTTCGTTTTAGTTTTAACCAATTCAATCAGCTCGAAAGACAAACAAAAATAACCTTATTTCTTGCCTTTTAGAGCAGGGTTTACGCTACAAACAGTTGATGTAGACTCGATAACTGTATACTATCCGTCTGCCTGGCACGTGATGAAGGACGTACGTTTAGCTGGAGAAGGAAACTCGGCATTAAATAGACCTTTGCGTTTAAGTAAGGATACGCAATTTGCAGCTGCTGCTATATATGAGGAGATGTATGGAAAGGTAAGTAAGAATAAGTAAGAATATTTTCCTTTATTACCCGAATTATAGTAAAACGGCACTATAGCAGTTTGTATTTATTATGTATAAAACCATATGCTTACAAACATGTTGTAACAAATTTTGCACAATGCTAATAATTTTAGAACAATATTATTAGATCATATAAAATGAACAACAGCAACAAAATCAACAAAATAACACAATCAACAATAGTTGTATATTGTATTAGTATTTTCATTTAATGTAGATTATGTGTTTATAAAATCACTAAATCGACTGTTGTATACAGTCTTTCGACAGTCGACCGTTTTGCCAACAGTCCCAATGACTTGTATAATGATTAGATTTTTTTGATTAAGACTAGACATTTACAAAGACGATATAGGAAACTAGTGTCTCAGGTGCAAAATCTATTCCATAGCTCTCAGATGCGAGAATACTTAATAACCTTGATGAACCATCTCAATAGCGCGTTTATTGTTTTGGAATCACGAAGTTAAATTTAAATGTAATATGTTATGTTATATATCTTTGAATATCATCGTAAATATATCTAAAGCGTCGGAATAAATAAAAATAAAATAAAATATGTTTATTATGGAACATAAAATACACAGGTTTTGACTTATTCCACGTCATTAAATTCGAACCTGTAGGCATCCCTACTCATCGGCAAAGAAGACAGAGGGTGTAGGCCCAGAGAAAATACATTACATATAATATAATATTAAATATTTATGAATAAACCTACAATATTTTTCCTGAAATTTGATACCGGTGTTCTTGGTACAGATTTTTATGGATTTCTTTACTTTTGGTACAGGTAATATTTGAAAACGTTCGTGGCCCCGTTTAGTTCCAAATACGCCCACGGGGCGCTGCTTATTATTTTTCGAATTGGGATTTGTTTGTACGAAAGGTGCTGATCTGTGTAGACTTTCGTCCTTATTCAGAAGTCTTTGCACTTATTTAATTAAAGTAAAGTGTCTGTCAAATTATATCTAACGTGATTAAAAATGACAGTTGATTAGTTTAGTTAACGGTGCAATTGGTAAAATTTTTATAATAAAGAGAATATAACTGAAATAAATCGGTAAAATACCTTTTATTTTTAGAATAAAAAAGAATAACTGAATAAATGAGTGAACGAATATTGCCCGTAAACAAATTCAGCCAAAGTTGACAGATTATCTAAACACAAAAAGAACTAAATGTCATTTGATTACGACATGTGCAGATTTTTTTGCATTTACATTGTCCTATTTAATTCGTTTACGTCACAATTAGTATCATTATCACTTTTTTATTTTTATCAGGTACCGAACAGCTTACGAGAATTTAAATTCAAGGCAAGAAAAAATTTGCCATGGAAATTTAAATGGCCTTCACGTATAGCGTACGTAAAAAACGAAAGTATGTCTGTTGCAACTTAGGTGTTTTTACATACGGGGCTGGTTAAGAACCTCTTACCTAGTGTTAAGTACTGGTCACTCAAAGTGCCAGGCTCGCAAATCCGTTGCCGTCATTTTAATGTTTGGTATACCTCATATTGCATTGTTTCCAGGATTTTCCCGAGAAAGACTCTCGTGGGGTACCAGCGACATACCAGATAATAAACTTTGTGGGGTGGAAACCTGACCCGTCACAACCACAGCCAAGAGAAAGAGGCACCGGCGAGGTCTCTCTGAAAGATTTACATAGAATTGACGAAATAATAAAGCATAGTGATAAAATTGAATTGAAAGATGAGGATATGAAATAAATTATATGATTTAAAGAGGATTTTATTAAACACCTACATCTGGGACAAGACAAAATGACTGTGCGGCAGGCCTGACCCACTAACGCCAAACGAATTTGTATGGAAATGGTCACTTGATAAAGCGTCAGCTATTTTTTCATTCATTAATTCTGTCCTCATACAAATAAGTTCCTTTGGTGGGTACGCTTGCCGTAAAGTGATTTTGTCTCAAGCCTAAATTATAAATTTGACAAGAGCCCATACACCAACTAATTTGTTTCTTTATTTTGAATGTCAGTTCCTGGCAGAAAAGCTTTACGTAACATTTTACGTAGCCTTTATTTAAAAGAATTAAATTTTACATTTTTTATTTAAAACATTAAAGAAACAAACCTAACCTCTGGCCAGTTTCGTAATTCTAAACTATGAAATTACTAAATTGTTAGGTTTGATTTCTTTTAGAAAAATTATACTTTACGGGTATACAAAAAAAGGAAAAATAAAAAGAATACTAAGTTGACCGTTGTAAAATATGATTTCACATTTTTTGTCTGTATTCGTATTTTGTCAGCTGGTTTGATTTGTGTTATCTGCGTTTATTTTAGTATTCAATAAAATCACAAAAACTTGACACGTAGAATATTGTATTTAATTAAATGGTAACATCGACGATGGACTGGGCGCGAAAAGTATGATTTTAATTGCGAGTTAGTAGTGGAACGCTACTTCGATATCCGAAAAAAAAATCGAAGATGTTTTTCACTAACTAAACTTTTGTTTTTAATGTTTGCATATGTGTAGGCGTTATTTAGAACTAGCAATAGGACAGTGTTTAGTCTATATTTGTACGACCCGGGACGCATGCGCGATCCAGGCAGCTAGAAGCAGTTTCAAAATGGCTACCGCCTAACGCTGTCTCCCGATTGATTTTTTTATTCCATACGTTCTTACACCGGCTTCGATAAAAACACCGAAACTACCGCGATTTTTATAAATAAAACCTTCATTCGACACGTTCAAAAATAAATAACCCATTTATAATGTGCCAGTGAAGTTTGTGTTACCGTAATTTCAAAAATAGGTGAGTACTTATTCAATTATCTAAGTAATTCTCTTTTTATTCTCATATAATATACTGACCTACAAACAGTGACCTAAAAAGACATAATGCGGCGTTAAACGCCGTTCCAATTTTGAATTTGACATTTTTTTTTTATTAAAGATTCAATGACATAATGATCTAAAGAGGTTTTACCTAATTTTGTGAGGTCTCAAAATTATATATTTGTCCTTGTCGGGCCTGAATGAGGCGATAAGCATGCGCACTCTCTCAAACGATGAGATAATTTTTAATGGATCTAGGCGTGCCGTACACCTAAAAAAGGCGTTTACCACATTCAAAATATCAACTATATAAAGAATAATCAATGTAATATATGATATTAAAATATCTTGAAAGAAATTCTGTGTAACCTATATAAAAAGTAGCTTATAACCTAGATTGGCACCGATTCCCTGTCTGGTGAAATTTTCTTCCCTGAGAAACTAATCCACATATTAATGTAAATTATATAAGTAACGTTTAAACATATTAATTATTGACTAATATTCTGAGAGAAGGAAAAAAGAAGAAATTTGTTTATCTTTCACGCCCTTACTCTTCGTCACATCTATTCGATATGTGGTATCGAGATTTCACACTGAAAAGTCTTTTATCAAACTTCTGTATATATACGTTACTGTGGCCTATTGAACTAGAAGTACCTAATTTGATTGGCGGCATATATTATTATATTATTTGTTTTGGATTAGCAGACTGATCAATGCTTGCCAGGAATGATTAATCAGACGAATCATTGTATCTATACTATTGGTGAGTTATTGTATAGACAAACAAACATGATGACTACATATTTGTAAACTCAACCGAATAATATACATTTATTAAACACAGAGCATAAACAATTTTAATTATAATTTCCGCTCGCGAATTCTCTTGCTAATTAACAATATTTAATATTTTCAAAACTGAAACCGAATAACTAAAAATTTGTGCTGGCCGGATGATTATTTGAGCTAATATTGACTGGATTTACCCCATGCTCACAAATATTCATGTAACAGAGGGGCTAATACTGCTGTTATATGCTTGGTTCTGAAATACATCGGGGGGTTCCCCATACTGGTGGTGTCTGGATCCGCGGTTGGATAGTTAACTTGCATGAAGCATATGCCCGATTTGTATAGGATGGTCCCGTTTTTGTCGTGCAAATGAATGAAATTTACTATAATAATAACCAAAAACAGTGTATAGTTTTTGGCCACAGATTGATAGACAAAAGACAGTCAGAACTGACAAATGTTGAATTGTGGTTCTATGACAAGACTTTCCTCACGATTAAGACACGTAAGCCGTGATTGGAATGCAAGACTTCAGAGGTTGACAGTCCTATGCTTAAGCCACTAGGCCAACATTTGAATTTTACAAAACCGTATCATACTTTAATATCGTCGAGGTGTAGTTCAGTTGTTTTTAAGGCAAGTTTTAGCTGTCCACTTTTATTATTTATGATGAAAATGGTGGTGGTGGTTAGAAAAGAGAGTGCCAATTCTTGGGACGGCAATGTACTTGCGAGCTTTTTGGCAATGTGTCCTTGGGCGATATTATATATTAATAGCACAGTTGGTTTACCCAAGTCATCGCCGAACTTCGAAAACCTAGCTCAAAGCGACGCATCATCTTGCACCACGACAACGCCAGCTCACACAGGCAGTTCTTTCCAGTCCAATGAAGAAGCATTCGACGCAATCAAATCAGCCATTTTGAACACCCCACTTTAGAGTGGAATAAATGTTATAATAACTGGTTTGAGCGAAAAGTGTATAAAGCTACGTGGTGAATACTTTGAAAAACAATAAAAAGTACTATAAATTTCTAATATTGTGTTTTTCTTCAAACGACAAAACTTAAAAGGCATCCCTCGTATCACTTAACATCAGATTGATACTCCTACCCGTTTGCCGCCTTTTATAAAAAAAGCACTCAATTTCGCGATTTAGTTAAATTCACCCTAACTGTCAAATTTGTTTATTTTGGATGAATTTGACATAAGTTTTATATGTATATGTTCTCAAAAAAGGCTACACTAGATTTAAAATCAGTATTAGTATTTAGAAAATATCAGATATTGGCGAATGTACTCTTTAAGTAAGCTATTAAAGAATACGAGAGTCACTCCCGGACTCTCAGATGAAAATTAAAATCTCTTGTACTACTTTGGAATTTGTTTGCTTTAAATAAAATATGACGATAAATAGGGTTGTGACAAGTTTGTGATATTGTAACAGTTGCTAATCATCAAAAACGTTCTCTTAGATTTTTGTTTTACCCCTATTAGACCAGGCGATTGGACAGATCCATGGCAGGAACCTTAAATAGGAGAGCAACTATTCTCCCCTATTTATATATATATAGCACTAGCTGACCTGGCAAACGTCGTCTTGCCAAACTACTACCTTTAACTCAGCGCCATCTGTTAGAATTGTATCAAATAATAAACAAATGTTAATGTTATCGTAATTTTAGTAAGGATGCCTATTTTTTTTGAAAATGAAATATAGCCTATGTCACTCAGGAATGATGTAGCTTTCCAACAGTGAAAGATTTTTTCAAATCTGCCAAGTAGTTTCGGAGCCTATTCAATTCATACAAACAAACAAACAAAAAATCAAACCTTTCCTCTTTATAATATTAGTATAGATAAGTCTGGTGGGCTTGACGTCTCCCACCGGGCTCGGGCAAGGCCTACTGCCGTAAATATCCGCAAGTTGGAGCCCGCTGGCAGCCGGTGATACCTCGTCATTGGGCTTTAAATTTAAGGCCGTAGTAGCGAGCTCTATCATTGCAAGCTGGCAGTAGTCAGCATCAACGTTTTCACTAGTTATATACTGATAATCTTCTAAATCTGTGATTCAATTATAATATCGCGTGATTTGTCTAAAGCAAGGGTCCTTCAAGACTAGAGAATATCGACTAGTAAAAGGCCGTCAACGCATCTTCGAGCAGACAAAGTGAGTGCCTATGGACGATGGTATCACTTAACATCAGGTGAGCCTATCCAGCCCGTTTGCCTTTTGTACAAAAACGTTTGTAGTTATTTCTTATCTAGTGATGAATTATGCGGTAAGAAAGTAACCATCGAAGTGGTTAATACATACCGGGTATGCTTGCTGGTTATCTAAGCTTAACCGTCTTACTTATTTCGGCTCTTTAAGTTTGAATTTCAGTTCTAGATTTGATTCCCAGGTGAAACAAGCTACAGAGAACTACGAGTACTCCATGTCAAAGTATATTAGTTGGGGATTCTGCAGACAGTAATAAACAATTACGTGCCGTAACCGTAACTGGTTTAATTTGATTATGTTTCCGTTGGAAGCATCTAGTTAAAGCATGGAACGCGATCTACGTTATGACACGATTTCTAAAAGTATTTAAATATTTTTTTATAGAACACGGGGCAAACGGTCAGGAGGTTTACCTGATGCTAAGTGACATCGCCGCCCATGGCCACTCAATGGCACATGGATCGCAAGTCCGTTGCCAGCCTTTTAAGAATTGGTACGCTCTTTTCTTGAAGGACCATAAGTCGAATTGGTTCGGAAATACTTCAGTGGGCAGCTGGTTCCAAAAAAAATATCAAGAACAGAATATGCTTTTTTGGTTAACATACTATATTGAGTATGGGATTGTTAAGTCATATATATGGGTCTAGAGAATGCGACAGTTTGGATATTATATAATATCAGCCTAGACAGCCTATCAACAGGAATTTAAAGTATAAAATTATGATTACATAATTCAGCCTTTTTTACGTCTGGGCTTCAGAATGCATTGCCTTGCCTCTAATAGGCAATTTATCAGCCTCCAGCTAACACTCCTTCGACTTTTTTGGTGTAATGCCAGTCAGTTTCCTCACGATATTTTTCTTCACCGTACGAACGCAGCAGGTCTAGCCGGAGTTGAACCTACCACGAAAATAAACCACCAGGCTAAAACTGCTGCAATTTAATCATGTTTACCAGAGACTTATAGGTAAATTACTTAAATTATAAATTTGACGATTATTTAAATGATCCTAATGTTTGGGATTGATTTTCTTCAGGTCAAAGAAATTGTATAACTCAAAACTTAGCGATTAAAAGAGTGGCTGAGTTGCCGTAAGTAAATGTAAATTTAAAATTAATTTAACATCTTTTCTGTTGACGTTCATAAGTGTACTTCGTTACATATATGAATAAAGCTATTTTGAGTTTAACTTATATTATTCATTAGACATAACATAACATACAATTTATTATTATTATTGATAAATATAAAAAAACTTAATTACTAAATTCCGTAACTCTAAACAAAAATTATTTTTCAATTAAAGGATTTGGAAATAAAGACAAATCTTCATAGAATTGTTTACATTATATAATTCTTAAGTTGTTTAACGGTTACGCAACGTCTATGCTAGAAAATCGCATAACAAGCGTATTTTACTATAATAAAAATTTCAAACACGTAACTACAACATTTTATAATTCCAATTGACTGTCAATGCAATGTATAATTCAAAGTTAAACCCCTTGCAAAATTTTGTAACACAAAAACACACATTTTGTCAAGTAGGTTAATTAATTTAGGTAAGTAGGTAAATAAACAATTTCATGATTAGTATTACTCACAATATCAATAGTGCAGTCAAATCTCGACAATTTGAAACTCTAACCCAGAGATAAATTTCAAAAAACCAAGAGTTCAAAATAAAAAAACGTTAAATTAACCACGACGGTAAATAAGAGTTTGATAATTCGTGATTTAATATTCCTTATTATGTATTAACAATTAATTATTCGCAAAGCTTTATTTCGCCTATCTTGTCCAAAAAAATTAAAAGACAAAATTGCCAGGTCTGTAATATAATAAACACAAATGCCTGGACAAAAGATGAAACGTGCCAAGCAAGATACTATTTTTTTTCAACTTCAAACTAGCGAGGGGACCAATTAACATTGATTTTATTCAATTTATCGACTATTTTTAAAGGGAACGGTAAAAAAATCCAATTATCGAAAGTATCAAATTACTGGTGTCGACTATATTTAATGATTGAAGTGAACACACATTTAACACAAACGTAAATAACAGTTTTAAAAAAAACAAAATATAAAACTAAAGTAAGACAGAAATACAGGTTTATGTATGTTTTTTTTCTCTCCGGATATCAAACCTTAAACCACTGCGACGCGATGATTTGACGACGTTGACAGATGCACGTGCGCAATGTAGGTCACTAACACTTAAAGTTCAGTGTTCGCCTAATATTAGATTGCTAGGGATGTCATTCGTTTAAAACAATATTTATAAAAATTAAAAATATAAATCCTATCGCTATAATATTATATCCTATTCGTTGTTTTGCTGTAAACTTAATTTATTTATTTTTATTGCAACAATAAGCAAAAATTTACTAGTATTTTCAATTTATTTAGTTTAATTTTGTAACAGCAAAATTGACAAATATTTTTTTATGGCAAACTATAATAAATGAGTAAATTGTTTGTGTCAATTAGTAATTTATAAAAAAAGTGTAAAAAAAAATACAAACTAATATTAAAAGTTTGTATATAGTGTAAAAGTACTTAACGATAGTATTTGTTTTTGTCATATAAATCGCATCTTTAAAAGCTTTATCTTAAGCTGAAATTGGGCTATCTTATCACCAAAGTCAATAAATATTTTTTTTTTTAATTTGCGATATATTTGAGTTGGTTTAACATTAAATCATTTAAAGCCAAAGGGCAACTCATTGTTAAATAAAAAGCTTCAGGTAAAAAATTGGAGATAATTTTGTACCTGAAGCCCAGCGCATGGCAGACCACTTAATTATTACTTCTTTTAGCATAGAGATCTATGTCAGTGTTGACGTAGCTTTTTTTTAATAGAACAGGGGTAATAATAATAAAAAAAAACAATAATTTTATAATTTATTCTTGGCAAAGGGGCAGGAGGACGATGCTAAGTGATACCGCCCATAGACACATTTTAAGAATTTGTACACTCTTTTCTTGACCCTTAGTCAAATTGGCTCGAAAATACCTCAGTTGGCAGTTGATCCAACATAGTTATGGTGCGTGGCTAAAACTGCCTCAAATCAGTCACTTGTGGAGCGACGGACGCCGAGGTAATATGGCTGGAATTTCGTATTCTGCCTCGACGTCCGATCTTCCGAGCTTCATCCGCTTAGCTGCAGGTGCGATCAACTTCTCTGAACACTCCCCGTGGTAAATGGCAGAAGACTTAGTATCCCATGTACGGCAAAATAACGTGTAAATAACTTTATAATTTGTTAATCGCCCTATGTCACTGTGAACTATTATTGGAAGAATCTGATGATATGTACATCTGGTAATTACGCACCATACTTTCTAACGATACACGTAATCGAGCGTACGTAAACGGCGAAATACGTAGGTACGTTTAGAAAGGAGACAAGATTCGATAGGATTTTGTAAGACGAGAAAGTTAGTTCACGCTTTTACTTGCGTATGAACTGGAGGGTTTAAAGTGAATGCAGTCGCGCTAGTCGATGGCGAAGATCAGTGTACAAAGTGGCAATTAAATAAACAACTTTTTAGCGCATAATATAGTGAAGAGTGACAACCCTAACTCCATTCCCGCGCCTTATAATGTAAGGATATCCTCATTTGGCTAATATTGTTTATATCGAGAGAAAAAATGCTTCCTTGTATCAGTGCGAAATAAATTTATATTTTATATATTTCTCAACCAAGAATTATGAAGGGTTCATGAGGGATCTTTGGGTAACGCATAGTGCTTAACTTAACCATGAACGCAAACCTATAATTTTTTTAACCATAAGCGAAATGCTTTGAAAAGATATTTGTGCGTGTGTTTTTTTAATCAATTTCATATAACCAAATTGTTTCATACAAACCGCCTTCTACTAGTACTAGTTTAGAGTTACGAGTTCTTTGTACCCTTTAGTTTTTAAGTAAGCTATACCTAAAGTAAACTACATTTTTGAACGTAATATTTTAATCATTCGTGGTTTTCGATATTACGTACGAATAAGTATCACAATACAGTCAGTTAAATTTATTTGTATTATTACTGTAGGTTAAGAAAAATGTAAATACTGTATATTTCATTGTCATCTTTTAAATAAATGAACTGCTAAACAAACCATGTTTTACTTTTGAATGTTTCTAAGTTGCTTCTCGAAATCGAAATTCCTAATAACCATACAAGATAAATCAATCTTATAAAAATATTTCATTAACCTCCAGTTGTTTTACTTTAAACAGTAAGATGGTACTTTCTTTATTATAGAAGCGTAATGTTTATCTTTCTTCAGTGCGCCTGCGTTTCTCGTCGGGAAAAGAAGTGTGTGTCATATAAAATTGTGATTGGGTACGTCAATCTAAATATAATTTTTTATATCATTAATAATTCAGCAGTAGTTTCGGTACATGAATTTAATTAATAATTGTAAGGATAACTGTAACTCAAAACGTTTAGTACTGATATAAGAAGGAATATGTGGATCGGGCAGTGAATCCTTTAGCGTACTATGTGGTGAATATACATCAATATAAAAGAAATTAAAACGTAAAAACATTTAAATTTAATGCCATGAGTAGAATAAATTAGAAAAGTAAATAATGATTTTAAACTAATTATTTTTTTATTTTGCGTAAAAACTTTTCGTAAACTGGTTATATTGTCAATATTTTATTTAGTTTTAATTTATTTATATTAGAAAAATTACAAATTCATTAGACGTCGAAAATGTTTTTTTAATTATTTTCCGCAAGTTAACGAAAAATCTTAACATTAAAGAATTCAAGTAGATTTTTACAAATTAAATAAAAGTAGGCAAATGCTTTGCGTACTTTAACGGTAAGGTTTATCTCTAAAAGGCTTGTCCAACAGGAAAGTTTGTGCAAGGAAATGATTATCTATTTGATTGATACACTTTTTGGAACTGATAAGCTTTGATAAACGATTCAGTAATTATTTTTATAAATGTTATAAAACGTTGCTTAACCTAAATTATTAATAGCAGTGAATCAAATCGCAAATTTAATTTTTTTTAAATACGTTAGCTATTAAAGTTATTAATAAATGAATTTAAATTAGAAGTCTTGTACATATAATTTATATGGAATTATTTTCAACACACAAATATACAGTATTTACAATATACTTACATTAAATAATAATAATAAAAAATTGATAAATAGGAAATTAAAACAAATGTTAAAATATGGCGGTATAACCTTTAATACTGGCAGCTTTTATATAATTATGATAATATTGTTGTTTCGTTGTATTACTAAGAAATAGACAATAAACTCGTGAAAATATTTTTGATTATCACTTTTAAATTACATGCTAAATATAATAAAGTGTACAGTTTGAATTATGAAAAATTGCGAAAATTTCTATTTTCATAGACTCGTGTTGATGAACGTGTACATACGCATCCTTCCGAACATGTTCTTGAAATATAAAAAAGCTCAAATCAACTAATTCTCTTTTGATAATTGAATCCCGGATTTCTGGAACTATTATTTAACCTATAAACTTCTAAGCTATGAATGTATTATTTGTAATTTCTCCGACTTTCACTGACACACTAAAATGATTTGTCACAGTAGGTGACTCACCATTGGCTGACAACGCTACAATGAATGGCTGTGTAGCCACGTTGGAATTGCATATTTCAGACCCTGATGGTATGCAAACCGCCTCTGGCTCATGCTACGCGCTGGTTTTTAATGTGGTTGAAGGTCTTCGGTTCGAATAACGGCAAAAAATTGTAGAGCAGAAGACTAAATGCGTACTGTTATTGTTCAAGCACCTCTCAATCGAATACTTCGCGATTATGACGGATTAAACAATATAAGTTGGGCTGATGGATTTTAAAGAACGCATTGTTGAGTGCCCAACTGATACCAAATCCGCTGTTTTGCTAGTTATTTTTATTGTAATATTTAATTTTTTGTAGCAGTTATATTTACCAAAAATGTCATTATTAATCAAATCATATATTTTAGAAAAGATAACATGTAAGTTGTAACATATTATGTAGTAAAGTTCATTAAATAAATAAATTTAATGCTATTGTAAAATAATATTCAATTTGATAAGTAGGTGGGTTTTCTGTGCGTAAACATGTGGTCGTTTTTAGGGTTTGGGACATGCCGATTTTCTCACAATGTTTACCTTTACTGTACGAGAAAGTTGACACACAGAAAGTTGGCACACAGCAAAATTCATTGGTCCACAGCCGTGATTTGACCTCTGTGTTGAGAGAGGCTTACACTGCTGTCGTAAAATAAATTTATCAATTATAATTATTGCGGAGACGCGACTGAATTGTTAATCTTTTATGGCTTTATAGTGTTGCTGGGTCAGAAACGTCGGAGACCGCAGAAGGTTAGTTAGATTGTAGACAACTCGGTATGCCTGGACCTTTTAGATTGCCTAGGACGACCCTTAATCTCATTACAGGGAAAAAATGTAGAATTTTTTTAGATCATATAAACATTTTCGCTGTATTTTTTTATTATCTGTGGCTGGAAGAGATAAAGCTACACGGTACTAAATAATAAATTTAGATTATATTTACTCGTTATATTATACATTAAATTAAATAAAGCCAAGTTTTTGCTAAGGTTTTATCTATATTCAGTAAAATGCGTTATACCTAGCAACATGTTTTGTATAAGCCACACAATGCGATTTGCTAGGTCAGAATACTGGGGAACTAGGTATTACATTTAGGGCTTTTACATAGGATACGTTTTTAAAACTATTATTTTTAGTTATAAAACTTTTGAGTTTGAGGTGCGCTCGATTGTTTTCAAGTAACAATTTTCCTCTTATTTACTTTTTGTTTCATATATAGGTAATTATGTATTACGCCAGCGGAGCCGACAGACCTTGTCCTGCACAAACGTCTACTATAAATATCGTCATACTAAAACATCTAATAGTAATGTAAATCATACTCAACTCTTTTTTGAACACACAAAAAATGTATAACAGCTGCTAATTTGCAGTATACATAAATAACATAGATAACAACTACAGCGCCATCGGCTGATTTGTGAATCTAAACCATCCAGGGCGCTATCCGCATACAAAAAAAATATTCAAAAAGGTCCAGCAGTTCAGTGACACACACGTTACGTTACGGTGTTTTAAAATTAAAATGTATAAAAGCTTTAACACACAGATACACATGCTCTATCGAAGTGGTTATGTACTTACTTAGTAATTATGGTAAAAACAGAAAAAGAGAAAGTTGTTTGTCTTTTAGATGTTTTGTTTATTTAAAGCCTTGGTTAAGTTGAAATTTTTGCATGGCAGTGAACTCCGCTAAGAAATTATTGCTGGAAATAAAATCCGAAAAGGTATAATAAGATTCAATATTCGTATTGGATTTCGCTACGTTTCAATTAAAAATTATGGAAGCTTGTATTCTATTTTCAGCTTTATTATACCATATTTCATTGAATTATTTACTTATACGAGCGAGTAACGAACAGCTAAGTAATATAATTTTGATACTGATTTTAATAAGATATTATCATGTATATAAATAACCAATCTAAATTATATTATAAAGAAAACGCTAGTATGGGACCAGCCTTATTCAATGTGGGTTGAGTTACAATGTCACTTCCTAATAATAGCTTATAACACCAATACAGGATTATTGCGAAACGTAGGCGTAATATTTTAAAAATATTGTAAATTATGTTAAAGAGTTTGGATGAATACAGATTGTATAGAAAAATGTTTTTCACATTAACTGAATGAATTGAAACACTAGTACCAACAAACCAATGGAACAGGATATCAATTTATTGTCCGTATGTACTAGCAGATACATAGTTCCGTCTGTGAAACGTTTGTGGAGGTGTCAAATCGGTTTGAATATATGAGTATTACCTCCAACTTTGATTTTGTTCCATTTGGACTAGAGACTGGCCGTGGGGTTTAAGTTCACATGCGCTAATTAAGGATTTAATCTTGCGCCTGGTAAATAGAACCTACCGGTAAATCCAGAGCTTTTCTCGATCAAAGAATGAGTATCGCAATACAGAGAGGAATTGCGAGCTTTAAAGGTTTAAAATTACTACATCAAACATTTCAATTTTCTAAAGATCAATTTTTACTTATTATTATGTAGGTTAAGAATATTGTAAATACTGTATATTTGTATGTTGGAAATAAATCCTATAAGGTAATTACATATAAAATTAGTAGGATAGTTATAATCTATGTAAATAATAAGTTATCGTTTAAAACATATGTGATATCACTAAAAATATTAAGTAAATAGTCAGTAGGAAGTAACCATAGGAACTTAGACCGACTAGATATATTCTATAGCTTAGAAGCCTAGCTTCTTCTAAAAGTATGGAAAACGCTGTCAATAATAGATGTGAGATTATATATAGTACCTATATATATATATATATCTATAAGTTGCTTTATATTAAACTTTTTAGTTTAAAAAAAAAGGAAAATAGACAAGCTGCACCCTGAAGTATATAGATTAAACAATAAAATGACAGTTTCGTATCAATTTTATCAATTATTATCTATGAATTGCATGCATTTTACAAAAATACAATGTCGCTCATATATCCGAAATTTGACAATTTATAAGGAATTTGTGCAGAAAATAATAAAATATTTTAACATACTATGTGAGTATTGTGTTTAGTATGTTTTATGTAAAAAATGGGTAATTTTGTTGCGACATTTTTGTAAAATATTTTTTTCTCTTTGGCCTTTGTTCCTACCAAGTTCAAGGCATAGTCACGCACTTGATTCTTGGGTCAATGTCTGGCACTTGACGTACCACAACCATATACTAACAGTATATTATATATAAAGGAAAAATCGATAGTGTGTGCCTGCAATGTGGCTACAACATATCTTCGTGATAGTCGATTAGCTTCAAACCACAGTTCTATGTGCAAAATATTACAAAGCAATCGATCAGGTCTTCTGCAAGTCTTTCTTCAGTGCCTGACGAAGTGTGTTTAATGGGCGAATTACCCGTGAGGGTTCCAAGTCTACATACCTCTTTTACGTCAACATGTGCTGTTTTCATAAATTTCTGACCAAGACAGATAGAATATACAGATTATCAAGAAAGTCCGTTTCCTGATTTTCCGGTTCAAATAATCTAATCACTCAATTGCTTCTGATTCTAGGAATACTCATCATACGAGTTATCGCATTTAATCTACGCTATGATATTTCTTTAATCGCCGCCCTCGTATAGATTTATTAACTTACAAAATATTACTAATATTAAATATATTTATAAATAACAAACTATACATACTCCATTCATTCTCCTACAATAACTGTCGTTTGTTTTATGTTTTAATGCTGAGATGAAAACAGATTTGAGAAGTCAAACCTACCTCATCTCGCAGATTAATCCAGCTAGGAACCTTATGCAATATGTTCTTTTACAGATGGCAGGTAGAAGGCATGAAGTGAATTGAACGCACACATAGCATAACCGTTGTCAAGATGGCTTGCCTTCCCTTCCCGAGCCAGGAGTATGTGCCTGTCGCCGAGTTTTACGCCGAGAAGTCTATATTTGTCACGGGGGGAACGGGATTTATGGGAAAGGTAGGAAAAACCCATCAGTTTTAACCCATGTTCATTTAAGGGGGGCTTAGTCGTACTAGGCGTTAACCTATGGTGCAGTGGCAAACCGATCAATGCGTGCAAGCACATTCCTTTCTCTTGTCCATTCTTTGTTTAGAATTTCTCTTCCCTTTTCAATTTCCTTTTTTTACTGTTATTATCAAACTCAAACTCAAAATAACTTTATTCGTATATGTAACCAAGTACACTTATGAACTCAAACAGAAAAGACTGATTCTTAATTTACATTTACTACCTGTTCGCAAGTCAAGGGCGTAGAGCGGCTAGAAGAACTGGCTAGAAACTCTTCGCCACTTTAATCGCCAAGTTTAGAGTCATACAAATAGTTTGAACTGAAGCGAATCAATCAAAAATTAAATAATCGTCCAACTTGTAAAAAAAGTTTTATCGATTAATGTACATTTTACGAGAGCGTTGAATTTATTCAGTGATAATTCTCTAATTTCGCTTGAGAGTTTGTTGTAAAAACAATACAATTTCCATATAAGGAGTGCTTTATCTTCTGGAGTCTCGTTGGTCGTACACTTTGAATTGTTCTGTTTCGATTACATATTGATATTCCTATCTCTAACTACTGTTACATAATATCATTTATATCAAGTGTAAAAGACATCTGTGCAACCTGAAGAAATGAGATGGAAACAGATTCTTGAGTTAAAGACGATTAATTGCGTAGATTTCATTTGACTGATTTTCAATTTCCAGGTGTTAGTCGAGAAATTGTTGCGAAGCTGTCCTAAAATAAAGAACATATATTTGTTGATGAGACCTAAACGGGGTCAGGATGTGGCGTCACGGCTTAGCGAACTTACACAGTCACCGGTAAGTCAAAAACTATATCCTTAATCACCATTTCGGAGGGCAGTTAGTCTCAGAGGTGATTCTGAACAGCCTGCAAACAGGCTTAAGGCTGTGCATAATCAAATATATTAGGACGACATATGAAATTAGTGTTCTGTATGGGAGAATAAAAGTAGTTTTTTAATAGAATATATTTTATTAATCAAAGTATATGTACCTTCTATCTATGCACTTTTGTCATTTTAATATTAATCAATCAATGCTTGATGCCTTTACCGAAAAAAAACATTCGGACAGAAATCAATAAAAGCTTTCTCATAAAATATTTTAAGGCGGTTTCGATTGCTGCATCATTATTGCTCCTCCATGTTTTTACCTTATTTTTAAATTTCGATATACGAAGGTCTGGGGTGTACGGTGGATGTTCCTGAAATTCCAATTGAAGCTCATCTAATTTGATAGCAGTCTGTTGTTAGTGTGTGGTCTAGCATTGTCGTGAAGCAGCAGTGGCATAGAGCAAGACCAGCCTTTGATGTTTAGCAGCTCCAAGGCTGAGTACGAAATTCCACACGCAGTCCTCGACGTCCGTCGTTCCACAACTGAGCATTTTTAATGCAGTTTCTGCCACTCACCACCTATCCACTAAAGTATTTCCGAACCAATTCAAGAAAATATTTTAAAAGGCCGGCACTCGTGACTTCTGTAATTTAGTTTCCATGGGAGGTATCTCTTAACATCAGATGATCGATGACGATTGCAATCCCAATTTTAAAGTTAAGTTTTTTCTTGTGCGGTGCTATTTTTGTGACATTTATCGAATTGTATACAATCCGATGTCTGACACACCGGCCATTTTTTGTGTCTGAAGGCATGCTGGTTTCTTCAGGATGTTTTTCTTCACCGTACGAGCGAATGCTATCCCCGTCTATGCACCTACAGTCTAGCGCATGTACACAGTAGGTGCATAGTCGGGGATCGAACCTACGACCCCAGGCTCTTCATGTAACTTTTAGATATGACCACTTTCCTTAAACTCTTTTTCAGTTATTCGAGACATTAAGAAGAGAGAGACCGCAGGAGTTGACCAAAATAGTTCCGATAGTGGGAGACATTACGGAGCCGGAATTGGGCATCAGCGCTGCCGATCAAACCATGCTGTGTCAAAAGGTATATCCGGTTTTCTTAGGTAATTCAAAATTCCCCTCGTACGAGTTCCGTTTTACGCACATGATCTCACGAACTAAATGGGAAATAGATTTTTATTTTATTATTTTTTGCAGGTGTCAATAGTGTTCCATTCAGCTGCAACTGTCAAGTTTGATGAGAAACTGAAACTGTCGGTAACCATCAATATGCTGGGAACTCAACAGTTGGTTCAATTGTGTCATCGTATGCTAGCTTTGGAAGTGAGTGACTCGTGCTTACTGCTTTGCTTGACATTTGTGTATAAAATTTAGTATCATACGTATAAATTGAATGAGACGAATGGGGCAAAGTATGTAGTTTGTTTGTCCGACTGCAGAATACTTACTGAGCAACACAACTGAGCGTTTTGAGGCAGTATCTGGAACCAGCTGCCAACTTAAGTATTTCCGAACCAATTCGACTTTCTTCAAGAAAAGAGCGTACTAATTAAATGTAAACTTAAAAGCCTGGCAACGCAATCGTGAGCCCTCTGGCTTCGAAAGTTTCCATGATCGTACCACTAAACATTAGATAAACGCGTTTGGCCCCTGTTCTATAAAAATCATAGCTTTATGTAAACATTACGTTATAGTCACTACTTTTTTCTATTTATTGAAAATACTTTGAATGCGCAAAATAAGGTCCTTCTAAGACACTAAAATAGCTTTAAAAATTTGTTTATAACAACAGTATCCTTAATGTATTGCAGGCCCTAGTACACGTTTCCACAGCGTACTGCAACTGCGAGCGCGAAGCAGTCGAGGAGAGAGTGTACGCGCCTCCAGCGCACCCGGAACACGTTGTCACACTGGTGCAGACGCTGCCAGATGACCTGGTCGATAGGATCACGCCGGATCTAGTCGGTAAGACCGGAGTCTAATTTTTCATTCAATATTATTTGTTCAATATAATATATTTGAATAACTACAAGTTTGGAAGATTAAAAAATTCTTATAACTCCTGGATATACGCAATACTTTCAAAGTACTATAAATTCTGATTAATTCGGATTGATGGTAACCAAATTTTGTAACATTTAGTACTGACGTTGAGTCATAGCCTGATTAACTGAGATATGGGTAGTGTCGATACAGAGATTTTCTTCTGCACTAAATATGGTTCTCAATTGTAAGCTTTATTTCTTTGTGTAGGTGACAGACCAAATACATATACATTTACCAAAGCTTTGGCGGAAGACATGCTTATCAAGGAATGCGGAAATCTGCCGGTAGCCATCGTCAGACCTTCGATTGGTGAGAGCATATTTTTTTTCAGTTTCAATAACAGTAAACCTTTATTTCTCCCGCCGAAGACAGTGGGAAGTGGAGACAGATATGCAACACCAACATATCCTTAAGTAATGAAGCAAGTGACTAATGAAGATCTCTTTAAAAAAATTTGAAAGGTTCAGCTCAGACGAGATTTTCCTTTTCTCCCATAAATAAAAAAAACATCGATTGAAATTCATACTACAAAAAGTTTTATTTCATTCAATGTTCATTCCAGTGCTGTCGTCTGTCAAAGAGCCAGTAAAAGGATGGGTAGACAACTGGAACGGTCCCAACGGGATAATTGCGGCGGTTGGAAAGGGTGTCTTCAGGTCCATGTTGGGCACTGGGAACAAGGTGGCAGACCTGGTTCCTGTGGATACTGTAATTAATCTGATGATAGTCTGTGCTTGGAGGACGCATTTGAGACGGTAAACACTACATACTCTTAGTGAGGCTAAACTGTAGCTGAATAAATTTGGACTTTGAAAATTTCTATATTTTGTTATTCCAAAAAAGTCATTAAAATGTTTTATATGCGATAATTAAACTAAACTAGAGTTATAATAGTCTAGAAGAATATTATGTGATACATATTGGCAAATCAGTAAGCGATTAGTTTGATTATAGCAAAAGCTTCGATCGGTTGTGGCATAAATCGCTTCTCTAGAAACTTTCAGCCTATGCGCTGCTCGAGAAATTATACGACTGGATCTTCAGTTTTCTGGCTAAATACTCTATCAAGGTCGTCATCGTTAGAGCATGTCGACTTAAACCGTCGAACGCTGGAGTCCCACAAGGCTGTTTCCTACGCCCGATCCTGTTTCTTTTACATATAAATATACTGCAATTTTCATTATATGAATTTACGTATTTAGACATGCATTTTTTAAATCGTTATATGAATTGTTAGTTCATGCTTCTAAATCTTGTTAAGTTCATAATATATCAATAAGATATAGACATGTCGACTATGTATTTTATGTTTTAAATAATTTCAGTGGCGAAGGGGTAGTCGTATATAACTGTTGTACCGGACAACAGAACCCCATCACGTGGCGTCGCTTTGTCAAGACCAGCTTTAAATACATGAGAAAACATCCCTTTAGTGAGTATATAGGACAGCCTTCAATTACTTGCCGGATTAATTAGCTTAACAAATTTATCATCATTTACTAACAAGATACGAATTGCAGGTGGCCTAGTGTGGTACCCTGGAGGAGACATCACGAACAATCGTCTTAAACATCGGATTCTGATGTTACTTCAGCATCGGGCACCGGCAGCTCTCTTTGATATCCTCACTGCTGTTACGGGAAATAAACCTTCGTAAGCCACCTTCTTAATTTTAATATTAGTTTATATATATCGCAGCCAACAAGATTAACTAGCTGTTCAATTAACAGCCTAGCCTTTTAACTAAATGGCGCTGTTTAACTAGCGGCCTGAAAGATATTTAGCCAGTTGATCAAACAGCTAGGCAAATGACTTGGATCGATGATGTTGCATCACTTGCCTGTTGACTGTTCATTTTATTTTATTTTAGTTCCACTTTGAGCTACTGTCGAACTCGATACGAAACTCGTCTAATTGTTGTTTTCCAAAGTTTCATGAAAAACAAAAAGTACAAAGGAATAATGTAATGACAATAATAATGTTAATAAGACTCAAACAATTTAATTTTAAAAGTAATATTTTTTATGTCATAAGTTTTATCTTTTTTTTAAATAACTACATCGTACGTATGGCCTAAGCATTAGCCAGGCAGTTTATTAAATGTTGTAACAAACGCTACGGCTGAATATATTTGAGGCCGCTTGTTTAACGACGCTGTTTAGTTAGTAGGCTAGACTTTTAATTGATCGGCTAACTAAGATAGTTAGGTGCGACATATCTTAATCCTTCGATGACGTGATGTATTTACTACCATACGTATTTTTCTAAATAGGCAATGAATAGCTAACACCCTGTATTTTTTTAGAATGATGCGCGTTCAAAGCAAATTAGAAAAGGCCTCGTCCTGCTTAGAGTACTTCACGACGCGGCAATGGGCGTTCAGCGACGACAACGTGAAAGCCCTCTGCACCTATCTCTCGCCACAGGATCGGACCACTTTCGACTTCGACGTCAGCAAGATCGACTGGGACGCGTACATCGAGTCGTACGTTTTGGGCATCAGGAGGTTTCTCTTCAAGGAGAGCCCCGAAACGTTGCCAAAGTCGCGAGCTATTTTATGGCGGTGAGTTTTTAATTAAGGGTCTACCTATACAAAAGCTAAAAGTTGTTGGGTGTGGAAGTCAGAGCGTTAAGAAGTATGGATGACATAAGGACAAGGATACTAAAGCGATGCTTTGGTGGTTTGAGTATTATCGGATGAATGACAAGGGGTTTACGAGTATCATATACAAGGCACTCGTGGATAGTGAAGTCGGGTTGGGTAGGCTTTATCCTGCACCAAATCCAGAAGATAGAGAATGGATAAGTTGAACGCACCCGTATTGCGAGAGAGAGAGAGAGAGTGATGGAGTATCTAAGACCGTAGCAAGGGCCGATCCCTGGTAAGTTACGAACCTGAGGTTTGATTGTATCGACTGGTGCCATGAAAATATAAAAATTAACTTTCCCTCCTAGGGGTGATAAGTAATAAAAAAAATATTTCCTTTTTTACGTTAAATTAATATTATAATCTCATAAATCCTTCGTTTCAGGTTACACATAGTTCATACTTTAACCAAAGTGGCGACAGTTTTCATCCTTTGGCGATTTTTGTTCAGTCGCTCGAAAGCTCTTCGGACGCTTTGGCATCGAATCTGGGACTTATTATCTAGAATTGCCCGCCTCCTACCGATCGCCTGATGCTTAATATAATATTATTAGGGGCTTCTGCATTCTAATCGATTTTGTTTCACGCTGTTTCCACGGTTAGCTCAGGAGATGGCGCTGCTTAGTCTGTGCGACTTTTGACATTGACGGCTTGACATGTTATAAAATTTATACGTCGGAATTTATGTTTGTGAATGACCCGTCATTGTATAATTTGTTATTAGTTGATTTAACTGCCGACTTGATTTCTTGAAATCTAAGTAGAATTATTTACTAATTTTCTAACTTCATTGACAACAAATAAAGTTGAAAGTCGCACGGTATCTTTCTCTTCCCAGCTAAGCCTTTAATTCGTTACCTTATTGTTACAATGTAACGTTAATTAATATATTTTGTAACAACACTCGCGTCCGCCTAATTTGGGATGGTCATAAAAAGTAATTTCTAAATAAAAAGTAATCACTAGACGAAATTTAGAATACCTGTTCACGGTAAACATGTTTTATGTTATATTATCTGAATTTAAGTCAAGTTAATAAAATAATTGTGATCTTCCCAAGTTTTTCGCGCGCGAGTATATATCAGCTCAATACGTAATCAATTAATGGTGACTTAGTTCAAAACTGTTATTAATATAATGTACAATAGTAAAAATTAACAATCAAATACACCAGTAAGTTCCCGAAACGTTCTTAAGCTCTGTTAAAATCTGTGCGTATTTTTCATAAGATGTCAGTTTTTAGGTAAAGGAACGTAAAATGTAATGTCAAATGTCCTGCGGGGTTATTCTCGGCAAATGAAAGCTTTTCACACGGAAAGTGTCAGCTGTCATATTCCATACCGTCTGTCTGTCTTTTGTCCTTTCCGTTCGGAATTCGTTTCATTGTGTTGAATAATTCTGCGTATCGTATGGGCACCATTTTGACTTGGCGGCGCAGAATCTTAACTATTGAAAATGCTCTTTGCCTAACTGCTAACTGAGATCTTTCCAAGCTGTCATGTGAAACTATCTTGATATTTCATTTGTCCAGTTTCATATGTTGCTGACAGTGTGTTCGATACTTACCTAAATGAATAAAGTCAATAATTGGTACCATTTAAATAACTTGAAATAAACTGTTTACTTTTACTAATAATACATTAAGTTTAAACCTAGACCTTTCAATTTGTGTTTATGCGGAGATAAAAAGAGATAGATACCTTTCTGTTATGAGACTGATTTAGATTTTATGGCCGAGATTGAAGGCTTAAACGCGAATTAATTTTAATTGGATACAGGCTACAGAGAGTAATTATACGTGCTACCTACCGATACGAACACACTGTCAGAAAAATATTAGGAATAGCAATTGTTTTGACTTTGAAATAGCTTGATAGGTTTAAATTTAAAATTGTTAGTGATTTTTTTATGTGCTAGACTCGTAGGGAAATTAGGAAATTTTTTGATATTGATCTAGAAACTACTGAATGCTTGTCTTACCTTGTGGAATGAAATCAATAAGTGATTGGCTTACAAATTGGCCATCGATAACCATAAGCTCAAAGTTAGTGACACAAAATTGAAATTGTATTTAAAATTAAGAAATTTTCGAATGTGAGGTTGCAATGAAATAATTAAAATTCAATTTTTCCAAATGGAAATTGGCGTGGGGCCATAGACAAATATAAAGTGGTTAATCCTTGGTCGTGATGTCGCTGCGTGTAGCGAGGCGTTACCCGGTGCAAAGTATCTTTGTCTACGGCCACCAAGGCGTGTGTGCGATGTTATTGAAAAATATTTAGTATAAAAATCTTCCCTTTTTCTATATGGTGCCCAATTTTTTGCTTCCAAAGATTTATGTTAATGACGAATTTTTAGATTAGAACGTGACGCTTTATAATATTATGTTATTTTAAAACTTGGGATAATGAATGATGTTTAGAAATGTCCTATTTTGTCCCGTCCATCACACTCTTCTTTCCCTATCATCGGGGTTAAATATTTTGTGTTGTTTTTAAATTAATAAAACTTTCAAAACTTAAAATTTGAACGAAGGACAAAGTAAGGCTGGATTAAAAATTATTTTATTGTGATAACGCTCGTCCAACTGTCTCGTTCTACGGACATGTAATAGATAAAGACAGGACACAATAATCCGAACTCTTCGCTTTGCAAGCGTAATTGTCAAGTACGTTAGTGTGAGAAATAATTTTGTGTCTTTCTAATTGTGCAAGTACGTAAGAGATGGAAATGATGCTAGTTTTCCTATTATATGAAATCATGGTTTTAGACAATTGTGCCACATTACGGGCTCATTCGGCTGAACCACCGGGTCAGTTTACAGCACTACATGTATCTAGTCTTTATTCAAATCTTTCTTGTGATTTTCCAAAGAGTTTTGATATTTCTTTTAGATCGGACATTACTTAAGAACTCAATCTGTAATGTGAATCGGATTCAATTGACTCAATCGTTCGGCGTGAGGCAGAAAAGGACAGCAAAATTTTATCGATATAAACCTCGTTTTATTAGTAAAAACTCATTAACACAAAGACTGAAGAACTCTGAATGTTATGATTAACAAAATTAATTTTATCACCCATTCAAATTAGTTGTCGGGACTTGGTCCTTACTTTTTGTAATGTCCCGAATAACAACCAAAAAAAAATTATTTTCGCATTGACAGTGTATAAAATACCCACGCAATATGAAGTAAGTTGTACTGTTAAGTAATGCCTAAGTTTATACAAAATGTTGATTAGCATTTTTTCTTAATGATAAGTCTATCGCGATAGCTTTCGATTCGTCACAGTTCGATTAGAATCGGTTTTTAGTATCGATTGTTCCGTTTGCACTCAAATTTGATGCTGCCAGTAGTATCGGTTAAAGATCGACATTAGGAAGATGATTCCTTAACCAGTGTTAAATAATTTTAAGTTCACTTTGCGAGTATAGAATCGATTCGATTTCGAGTCTCAATGATCTTTCGCTGACTTATTTATTGTAGATAGTAATAAAGCTTCGTATTCATTAGGTGACATTTTGATGGTGCGACATGGCAGCCATTTTGTCATCAAAATAATCGCTTGTTAAATAACGTGAGGTGAAATGTTTTGTCAAAGTGTAACGTAAACCCACAGTTTTGTAAAGCGGTATTGTTATATTACAATCAACACCTGTAAGCTTACAGTGCAAGTTTAATAGCGATTTCGATTGAGTTCTCGTACAACGTACTTCCAAGTATGTGAAATCAGCGCTACGGATATTGAAAGCCTTCTTGTTGAAGTTACATAGTAATAATACTTGCAATCGTGATATTTCTGATGCAGCACGATTAAACATGATCACTGTGTCACATCAGCTATGTAGCGCCAACTAAGCATTTTAATAAGAGACACCTTTTAAATTTGAATTCTTTATTCTAGATGTTCAAAGTCCACAGAATATATAAATAAATGCTTACGTCGAATGTCAATAAAAAATGAATTTTATTTGTCTGCCGTCTGTGGTCTGGAACTCATTTAAGATGCTTTTTTCGCGAGACAGGCTGTCGCTACACGAGTAAAATGTACAATAATGAATACATTGCTTAGAATAAATCATTTTTGCGTAGGGCAATGAGCTAGAGTGATATTTGATTCCTAAACGGAAGTTATAACGATGATTTGTTTTCTTACTGTAAGTATATATATGTACATTTTGAACTTCCCTTACTTTATTGTAATATTTTGCGTTGAATTGTATTTATTTGAACATTTTAATTCGGCGGTATATAATTGTATATATAGAATTTAGTTATAGTTAAATCCAAATATATAAATATGCAAAAATTACATTTATTTTTTGGCTGTAGAGTGTGTATCGAGATAGTGATTAATGAAGGCCACTTAAACGAACGTTCTATATAAAAACTCTTATTTATATATATTTTTTGAATACGGCTTATATTCAAAAACCTAACTAGTAATTGTCTTAAGCAGTGTGTTTTAAATTAAAAATCAATGTGAATAAAAAAATGCGTTGTCAATAGACAACATTTCTTCTAAGCATTCAGAATTCATTATGGTCCTTCATTAAAAAAGTAATAGACAATTAGGTAAGGAGATAATTATCTATATGAAAATGTTGTGTATCGAAATCCAGGTATGATTTATCTCATAAAAGACTTCTGGTAAGTGGCATTCATTAAATCGTATGAGTGCTTTAAAATAATTTCGCTTAGCAATGGTTATTGTAAATCCGTATCTTCGTGGAAAGTTAGTGCTGGTCTATAAATCGCTCAATGTTGGATTGTCTCTTGTCTCGCAGAAGTACGTTATTATACATAAATAAATTAAACATGCGAGGAAATCATGTAAATTAAACATATAAAAATAGTTACATCATGTATCTATATACATTCATACTTGAAATTATCAGGGCGGTGTGCAAAAATCCTAAATTAAAACTTTAAATATATAAAAAATCTTTATTGAAAGATAGTTCTTTTCTCTCTTTTTTAAATCTGACACGTTGTTTTTTCTATCTCTAACCGGCCAGTTCTCCAGATGATAGAGACCAAGCAATATGACATATACAAGTCTAATAAAATCTTCAATTTAATTAATTATTGCGAGACAGAGATAGAATGTTAGGAAATCGGTGTGTGGTGATAGGACGGCATATAGGGAGGTTACGATTATTCCAATTAAATTAAAAACAATGTAAAGTTTTTGATGTTTTATTTTATACCCTTTTGTATATAATAACACGTGCATGGCTTTGTTTATATATGATATACAATTTTGAATATAAGAAAAACTACCCCTTTGATCATAAAAAGAAAACATTTCTTGCAATGTTTGCCTTGTTATTAATTTGTTTACGCTGTGATGAAAAAATACAAATGAGTACTTTAATATAAATTGTGCAATTAGACATGTTTATTGAATACGGGGAGAAGTAATCTTACTGGTCAACTAAGGCTTTTAACGCTCAAATTATGAAAATAAGTTATGATTTAATTACAATTCCTACTTTGCGTTACAACGGAGGTACTAAACTACAGAGACAAGTAGAAGATAGAATCTGACATATTACTAAGACTACTAAAGTGACAAGAGTGTTTATGATATAGAAGTTTTTTTAATCTGTATATACACCACCCATGGGCACTTCCTCCTTCTTCGGTGTTTCATAATTATATTCTTCATACCTAAAAGTATAGATAAGTATAATGTTCTCAATAATAACTTGACCACAGAGGCTTACCTTGAATACGATTTGCCATATATGCAGATGTTAAGAGCGTACCAATTCTTAAAAAGCCGGCAACGTACTAGCGAGCCATCAAGCAATGTGCGTGTTTATTGGGCGGCCATATCCCTTAAAATCTGGTGAGGCTCCCCGTTAGCCACCCTTTATATAAAAACGATAATATAAGGAATCTTTTTTATACATGATAATTATATCTAGGGTCAGTTAAAGCTTAAGTTTTATAGTTCAAAGAGAAACTGTCTAAAGTCTAGGAGAGGAGAGGATATGACTCCCCCCATGGATCTAACCAAGTACATGCAGCGCCAATTACCTTAAATTTTTTTTTGGAAATCAAAAACACTTTATTTTCGGCCTCACGCGAGAATCGAACCCAAATCCACTATCGCAAATCTTACACATTGTAATGCATATGTACTTATAATGAATAAACGAAAATACAAATAATGAATTTTAATTATTTATTTATTATGATCTGCTTCTCAATTTGCAAGCCACCAATGAGAATACCAGTATTCACTCAAATTTAAAAATTTGTCACGTTTCTCTTATTTTTGACACGAGGCGAGTGAAATGGACAAATTATTTGTAGTTCATAGTTACTTTTACAATTAAGATTTAGTTTTACGTTCTCATTGTAGCATATCAGCCTGAATATTTTCACTTGACTTAGTGAAAAGCTGACAACAGATATAAGCTAGCAAAGGTAAGCAAATAATTTATATCTTATCTTATTTAAAAACTAAATCATCTTTATTTAGTATAAAGTAACGCTGTGCTTATAATATAAAATCTTTCTTTAAAGCCATTTCAACGCACGCACAAACCTTTCTGGATTTATATATGTACTCACTTTTCCAGAGGAGGGCACATAAAGTGTCGTATATTCCTGGGCATAACGACATCTGCCTGCACCTTGCTAACTTCTAGGATGTAATTTTCAAAGTCCACCGTTAATTCTTCTGGAACTACGGGACCTATACCTGGAACTGCGTATACCACAGTTACCTAAAACAAAACGGTAGTAAGAAATCTCTTGGAGATCGATCGACTGTCACGGTCTGATCTCTGAATCTCAGATTGAAGACAATCTGTGATTGTGGATATATTATTGGGTTCGGGCGCTTAAGATTCAGCGCCGGTAGTCTCTAGTCTTAAAAGCACATTGATTCGCTTCTGACTCTAAAGGCATGCTCAATTAGTCAGACAGGTACAATTTTTATTGTCATATGATTAGTTATCAAGAAAAATAACAGTGTGCTAAAGACACACTTCACTTATCTTGGAGCCTGAAAATTCTAAAGTATAAAATAAATTACTATAATCAATCACTATGTGAAAAATGATTATATTCGACTCTTTAAATTCCAAAAAACTGTAAATTTAAATCAGATCCCATGAAGACTAATAACTTGTGATATTGGAAGTACGAACCTCAGGTATTGGCTGTTCTTCCTCTTCTACCTCTTCCACTTCAGGTACAATCACATCCATATTCTCATCTAGGAACGTCTCCAAGATTTCTCGTATCATTGCTACTTCTTCTGGTTTAGCCTGAACGTAAACATTTACATTATCTATATATAAATATATTGTTTAAGCTGAAATGTGCTTATAATAGCAACTTTTATATGTATTACTTTTTTTTTTTTAAATTCATATGAGAAATAAAGTTATATTAACCGTATTACTTATGTTGGTCGTTAAATTTCATCAAGTTTTAGAGACTAAATAATAACACAGACCAGAATGTGAATTACGAGGTTTTGATTTGTATTTACAGGTAATTCAATGTTTTTTACTTTAAAATATAAGATAGATGACTAGGCTTTTTGAGTACCTTTTTCTTTTTCAAATCAGGATCCGGTAGAATAGCGATCTGCTCATCAATGTAATCCATAATCTCCCTCTCAATGTGTTGCACAATGAACTCTCCACTCGTTGTTGACATTTGACGCCCAGCCACCATCCCTAGGACATCAACACTTTTATTACATTGTATGCCTTTTATGCAAATTCAAATGTCCAGATTAAAATGCGCTTTAAGAGAACCTACGACGACCTGCTAATACTAGAAAGTCGGTGTGCAAACTCAGATTTTAAGATACATGTCAGAACTATTTTTAAAAATTTGTTTCTTCAGAAGGTACTCTTACGAGTGAGTTTTATAGGACCAGTCCTTTAAAGATCCAGATCTAGGATTAGGAGTAGAAAGGCCCTGATGATCTACTTATATCAAATTTAATAAATTAAAAGGGCGAACAATATATTGAATAAACGGAAAAAGGAAGGAAAGGTCTAACCAAGATCATAATTGGCAGATTTGAATCTATCGATGATGTCGCCTATTTCCTCAAACGTTCTCTCGAGGTCTTCCCGTCTTTCTTCACGTTCATCGTATAGCTAAATGATTTAATCATATTAGTTGATTATTCATATTACAAATCGACCGTAACATATTAAAAAAATGCCATTGCCATCGACTTAACTATTCAAAGTGATCTATGAAACTTGGCTATTATTTTGAACGATACCGATGTAAATATTCAACATTATCATAAACTTAACTCAAGAAAAAATATAAAAAAACATCTTTCGGAAATGACATATAACCATGTGTGGCCTTATCATAAAAATCAAAACATAGTTCTGTCTTTGTTACTAGATAATTTTTTAACATGAAAACCATTGTTACCAACTCGATACCATCAGTTTCAAATTACGTTAAACAAATAACTTTACTTCATTAACGAATGCTACAACGTCAAACTTCTCTTCACTCGTTTGAGTTTTTTCTTCTTCTTCTGCTTCTTCTTCTACCTCTTGATCATTTTCCGTAGTATTTGTTTCTCCTAATTAATGAATTCAAGTACATTATTTGTTTAGTAATTCGTAAGTTACATGATAATTTCGTTTACATACAATATTTATGAGAACATACTATTTCCTATGATAACTGTGTCAAACATATAGCGGGTAGGATAAATAAATACTTATAAACATAATGACTGCTTGCCTAAATGTAACTGTTCTAAGTTATTTTAAAATTTTGTTAATAATGAAGTCTACGTCAATCAATACATATATCATGGCAAGACTAATCATTAAATTAATTAACATGTAATTAATGAGTATTGAATTTAAGGAAAATCTTGTAGTTTTGCTTCCTCGGTCAGCTTTTAATTTGTTATTAGCTATCGTGATAGCACAGTAGAAGGCATCTATTCAGGCTTCTACGGGGCTTTTTTAACGGGAAGGGATGGTTGGGGGGTAGGGAGCTGCGTTGCGGTTGAAGACCCCGTAGCTGGTGGATATGGAGAGAAGTTTGGTTACCGGACCTACTGGCGTAGGTCAGGTAAATGAAGCCCCATTTCCGAGACACAGTTGTCTTTGTGGGTAGTAAAGGAGCGACTCAAAAGGCATCCATTGTTTTATTACTTAGGTTGCCTTAGTCCACAATGAGCATTGTTTAATGAATTGTTTGGTTTGTGGTTCACTTTGAGCTAGGTAAATAAAAATTATTTGGAAAATATACTTTGACTCAGCTAGTAATTCTTTTATTTAAGCGAACACTCAATCTTAAGCAAAACAGAAGTTTACTTATTTTAGGGCCTGTTTCAAAATGTCTGGATAAGTTCCAAATAAGCTATTTATTACTTATTGGTAGGATAGACTAGTGTTTGTTGCGTTTCACGACTGTCAGATATCTATTCGTCACAAAACGCAGTTCGGAACTTTTATCTTCCAAATAAGTTATGTGTTGCATAGCTATTTGTTACTTTATCCATACATTGTGAAACACGCCCTTAATCTCATGTGACATTCGTTTAGGATAAGACAAACGTATACTACAACTGACTAACGAACAAACAGTCACACACTACAATAACGATAGCTAAAAATAAATTCGTAACCGTAAATCTCGTATGGTATTTCTCTATCCTCTTCATCAGTTACGATTATTTCAACTTTGTCCTTCTTCTTCTCAGCTTTTTCTTCTTTTTTATCTACATGTTATGAAGGCGTTTAATAAATCAAATCTAAACCCTTCGATATTTATAAGTTTTATCATAAGTATTAAATTCTCATATTGAATCATATACCCTTTCATCATTAATCAAGGTGTTATTTAGAATATATATATATGTAATAACTCACCTTCTTTCTTTTCTTCCAAGCCCATTTTGGAAGCACTTAACTCTCGAAGTTTTTTCTAAAACAAAATTCTTAAAATAAGATTAATATTGCTCTATTTCGCACACAAGCCGCTCCGGTATTTGTGACTAGAGAATTATAGATGATATTATAATCTAACTATACAGACTCTAAAGGCATGGTGATTATTTCAAAAATACCAGTCATATTCATTTTTTAACTACTATAACAAACTATCGACGAGTCATAACTGTTTTTATCCTATATGGCCTCAGGGCTATATGGGCCAGGCCTTCATATCCTGGAATGGTCTACTGATTAGAACCACTAATCTGGATACCTACGATTAAGACAGGCAACATTCCCCCCTTTAGATATTCTTGGTCCCTATGTAAAAGCCTAACCATGCCCTTGTTCAATAAAACTGTAATCCTAAAACGTGGTTTTAAACTGATGATGATGATGATGAGAGGGATAAACTAACTTCGACTTCTTCACTCGGTGCGGCTCTACCTGTAACATTTTTTATAATCAATGTGGATTATATAAAGAGAGCAACATTGTCTTCAACAAACTAGTTGTGTAGTTTTGCATTAATTTATAAATTAAATTAAATTTTATGTGATATAAATTAAATTAAATATTTAAGATGATTACTGACGAACTATAATGATGTAACACTGTTATCAACATTAGGTACTAAATTACGAAAGGTAAAAAAATTGATGTATTAAAACTTGCTCTTAGCTTGCTAGCTATATGGAGAGTATGAATCAAAGCTACTCATATATTTTTTTATTTTTTTATTATCTTTTATTTACCCGGGAGAAAGATAATAAAATCGTCTGAATTTTAATATTCGTATCTATTTTAATTTAAGCAAATTCACTGATTGTATGAATAGGAAAACCCATGCTAACTACTAATTGGCTAATTGGCTCTAAAAATAGTGCCAATTCCAATAATTCGCAACCTATCAGCCAAAAGTAATTTCTAACGAAATTTATTGTAGTTCTATCAATTTTGATTTACTGTTTTCCTCAATTATTTTGTATAAGAAAAACACTTTTTTAACGGATTATAGATATGTATTATTATATTTAAACTTATAATTATTTGTACATAATTTTAAATTTAAACCGACGTTTCGCGTGATTTACAGCGTGCGTGGTCACGGTGACTGAAGACAAAGGTGTTAAATGTCAAAAAGTATTACAGCTGCAGAAAATGTTGTGTTACCTGTATTTATTTCCCCGGAGTTGGTATCGACTAGTCTAGACTAGTCGATACCAACGCGAAACGTCGGTTTAAATTTAAAATTATGTACAAATAATTATAAGTTTAAATATAATAATACATATCTATAATCCGTTAAAAAAGTGTTTTTCTTTAAATGTGTAAAAGTTATGTAAATAAAAGACAATACTATATTTTGTATAAGGTCAAACTTGCTATCGGAATCAGTTTTAAACAAAATTACCAATGACAATCAAATCGTATAACCTTTCCTTTCCCTTAAATAATTTTCCCGCTCTATCTGTCCCTCTCTTTCAATAGATGGAGACCTTTCAATCTTGCCTAAAACCGGCATATTCAACCGTTGACTTAGTCTTGACGTTCGGGGAAGATGGTCATTTATCACTGTTAGCTCTTGGAGATCGGTCGTGTCTTGCCAATAATCATCGGATAGGAGCTGTTAAGAGTTGCTATATGTATCCGATCGTTCTGATTAATAATTAGTATAGCAGTAGGTACACACTGCAGACAACACAACAGACAAATAACAATTCCTTTAAGCTTTCGATCAGAAAGTATAAGACTACATGTGGAACAAAGATGGTGCTTTTCAGTGTTAAATAAATTTATAATTTAAGGCCCTTCTGGTGTATGCCTTCTTGAAAATAATTTTAATAAAATAGTCCTTTGATTGTTAATATCTGTGACTTACCACGGAAGGAGTTTCAGAGATAGTGCTGGTCAACATTTCTTCTTCAACCGTTGCCTCTGTCTTTGGAGATGCTCCTATTAAATTACAGATACGAGTAAGTTATGTAGATTTGATTTGAAGAAGTAAATGTCGAGTAAAGTAACTGTGAACTTTGTGTCAAACAATAAACAGTGGTGCAACTGACTATTAAAGTATTTTTAAGGGCCTCATTCAACACGGGCAACACTTTTAATGAAATTTGTGGCTATATCATCGCTGAAAAATGCATACTTCGGAAATATTTCCTCAACATATTGCTCGTTATTATGTCATTGTTGTCTATATACGGCCTGTATACATTGCTTGGCTAGTGCCTATAGCTGCAATGGCCGATAAACTCATACGCGTTATAGTAGCTTATAATTCTTTAAAAGCAAAGTTAAAACTAAAAAAAACTAAGAAAAAGTTGAATTAGATTTTTAAAAGCTTTACACGAATCGTGGCAAACTTCACGTAGCATAAAAAAGACACACACTAAGGACGTAAAGCGAGACAGCAATAATATGGCTGAGATATAAACGATTAAACATTCATCGGACATGCAGAAAATATTGCCGAGTATTGCACAATCCAGCTGTAAATGCTGCTACGTCCTTGCAGCTATAAATTTTTCGTGTATAGATGCGCCAGAAATAAACCTATGTACCGTTTTTTATTTTTTCAGACTATTTAGACGATCAATTTCTTACCTTCTCTGTATCCGTTCAAATACTTTACATCCTTCGATGCGTCAACATTAGCCAAGAACTTGTACATCGTCAGGAAGTCTTCCACCGGAATAGCTGCTGATCCACCGTCTGGCTCCTTGGTGAGGGTCTCGCACAGAAGGATCATTGTGTGTGTCAGAGACTGAATATCAAAAGTAAAAAAAAAATGTAATTCCACGTATTATTAACGACGACTTACAAACTCTAAAATAGTCTAGTCAACAAGTTCAAAAATGTGAAAAATAGAGATAAAGGTCCTAAAAATATGAGCGATGGCTCATTCGATTTGGAATCACCTGTAGAAAAATGTTTTTGAAGGATTTTGGTGCAGGTTAAAAATTGCAATTGTTATGAACAAGATAAGATGAAAAAAAAACTAAATAAGAATTAACATTTAAGCAATTTTGAAAAAAGCTCGCTAAAGAGGAGGAAATTTCTAATAAAATAGTCCGAACTCCCGGATTTGTATATCCATTATTTATAATTTTAAGTAGACGTTGAAAATAGGGCTCCGCGCGGCAGTTACGGCATGCATGAAAAATGAAAAAAAAATTTTTTATTACAGCTTGGCCTTACTTTTGTTAGTAACCCAGCTGCAACAGCAACAAAATGTAGAAAAGAGACGAACTCCTCCCTCAAATAGATCTCGCAGAGACAGAAAACCCTTTTCAACTCAAGCGGATCGAGACAGAAGCCTCGCCAGGCTTTGCGGACCATTGGTAGGGGGAGAGATTTACAAGGACTTAGCTGAAAAGTTTAATATAATGTACCCAAGAAAAACTAATATTTTCTTGAAGAAAATACTTTTTTAACGGATTGAACTTATGTATTATTGTAAGCTTATACGTGACCACGCACGCTATAAAGCAGACGAAACGTCGGATAAATTAAAAATTATATTTAAATAATAATTACATATAAGTTAACAATAATACATAACTTCAACCCGTTAAATAAGTGTTTTATATAAATGTGTAAAAGTTATGTTAATAAAAGACAATACTAATAATGTCTTGAGCAAAAAAATTTTCAGATTTTTTGAATAAACAAATTGTTGCCTAATGGTGGTATTATTTCATATCTCCACGAAACTCTCGGATTAGCCTCTATAAATATTAAATACAATTACGAATCGATGGCGTGCAACATATTGCAACTGTCAAATTGTGTAACATTCATTGAACCAGCTGCCAACTGAAGTATTTCCGAACCAATTCGACTTAGGGTCCTTCAAGAAAAGAGCGTACCAATTCTTAAAAGGCCGGCAACGCACTCGCGAGCCCTTTGGCATTGAGAATGTCCATGGGCGGCGGTATCACTTAACATCAGGTGAGCCTCCTGCCCGTTTGCCCCCTGTTCTATAAAAAAAAAAAAAAAACATTCTTAGCCCTGTCAAAAGTATCTCCAGTACAATCACAGACTTGCGGCACGATTTGTCTTTCCGTTCGACCAATTAAAATCATACGAAATGCGTCATCGCTTCGTATCTCTTAAACATTACCACTTCACTTCTAACCTGTGCAGCTAAAACCTTTAAACACCCCCTAGTTAGGCCTCCTTCTGTACTATAAATGGGATATTCCAGTCGTAGTTTCACTGGCGGAGGTCTATTCTCTGCCAACGCTGTAAAATACTCGAAGGACCAACGGAGAAGATCGTATGGTTGTGTTTTTATTGCCGCTAGAAAAAAATATCATAAGATATAATATATACATTTTGTGAGGTATTTAATTATGTTCGTGACAGCAGTAACAACTGTGTATCCGACGATCAAAACCAGGGCAGCATATTACATACAAAACATTTTAATTTCATACTAGCTGACCCGGCGAACTTTGTTCCGCTTTCGACGCCATAAATAAGCAGATTTCTGATTTTATTAAGTTTATTTTTTAATTAGTAGCGTGTATGTTAGGCTATCCAAACTTACCAAAAGTCCATATTAAATTTAACTTTTAATATGGCATTATTGAAGCACGCGTTCAGTCAATTCTATGTCAAATGTCTTAAGGTTACATTAAAAAAGTTTAATAATTTTATAATAGTGGGTAAGTAATTTTAATTTTTCTAATTTTCCGCGCAAATTTTCTGAATTTTTTCTTTCATAAGAACCTTCTCATGATAATAACGAACAGAACAAAAAAAGAATTAGCGAAATCGGTCTAGCCGTTCAGGCGTGATGCCGTGACCAAGGGAAATAGGGATTCATTTTTATATATATAGATATTGCCGCCTATTACTTTCTGAGTAAAAATTATCACTACTGAAATCTAGATTGCGCCACTCATAAATATAAATAGGTATCAGAAAAATAGTTGTATCGTCTTCTATATGCAATTGGTAGTTCCCATTATAAATTATCTACACTAATATTATAAAGAGAAAAACTTTGTTTGTTTGTTTGTAATGAATAGGCTTAAAAACTACTGGACCGATTCTAAAGATTCTTTCACCATTCGAAAGCTACATTATCCACGAGTAATATAGGCTATATTTAATTTTGAACAAAAATAGGGTTCCGTAAGATATTAGGGTTTTTCGGACACAAGGTGTAAAAAATCAACCAAAAAAGTTACTTATTTTGCGTACCCTGCCTAAACTATTAGAGATAGAACCATAAAATGTTCTAAGTAATTATAGATATATAAATATCTACGGAAAAGTCCGCGACACACTATACCTATCTATGTCGACTGAGGCACAATAACCATAAATGATATACATGGCAAAAGGACGTTTGCCAGGTCAGCTAGTTATGTATAAAGAATTCAGAATATAGAATGGTCTGTGTAAGTCCCTTGCATTCCTTGTATCTACTTAAATCTCTATAAATACCTTTACAATATCTTTTTAATGCGTAGGGAAACTTCGGAGGGATGACAATCTGTTGCGAACAATACATCTGATCTATTAATTCCGGCATTTTTAGGTTTTTCTCTGCAATGTTTTGGTTAAATTAATAAGTTTGCAAATCTTTTATTTAAAGTGCATGGTCATACTAGCTGAACCAATATATCGTATTGAAACGTAATAATATACATTGTATAACAATACAAATATAAAATACACTCACTTTTAAGCTTCTTTATATATCACTTTTATAAAATAAGCTCAAGATTTTCACTGATTCCTATACCGAATATAATTGTTTGTTAGTGGTTGCTATAGTAACGGGATTCGTAACGATCAGAGATTATATTATACTATAGTATATGTATTGATTATTGACTATTGTATAGTTATCCAAGAGTATACATATTAATAATGTATTCTAATGCTCTGTCAACTAGTTATACTTATTTAGTTTATGAAAAATAGAGTTGAATATTTACGTATTTTAAAACTTGACTAACTAACTAAATGTACCTACTTCAAGTATAGTCATTCAGATGTTGATACCTAATTAATTGAAAAAAAAAAACTAAAACTCATTTATTTCTTAAGTATTGTGCTTACGCTAAATGTCAACATATCTTTTATTAGTAATTAATAGGTTGTAAAAATAGAGTTTTGTGGAAAGCCAAACTATCAAGTTAAATAATGTACCTATGGCACACTAGATGGAGCCTCATGTTACGAAAATGACACTCATCATAGCTCACTAGAACACTTACAGCAGCCATCCAATAGTTTACTATTGGTTTGTAGTTGTAGAAATATGTAGTACATGTACCCATAGTACAAATATATATGTATATTTGTATATATATATATATATATATATATAATATATATATACATATATATATATATATATTTTATACGTATATATATATATATAATTAATGTTATTAATATATAATCACTAGTATATAAAATGCTTAGTTGAAATAAAGCTTTGTTTCAAAAAACAAAATTCTTTGCCATGAAAATAATAAAAAGTTCATAGTTCTTAGCAAACTAAGATTTTGAAAATATTGCGTTACTCAAAGTTGAACTTAAATGTATTGTATTTACTGCCATCTAGCGACACGCAGATTCACTAAACAGCACGAATCGATCACGTGGTACAATAGTACGGAGAAAAAACAAAACCTGTTTGTACGGATGACGTGCGCCTGTGTTTTCGCTGAGAACTTATGAAGAATATTCTTGATAACAACATTAAATAAACAAAAATAAGTTTTAAAAACATTTAAGCGCTTAATGTAATATGGTGAAATTCTCACAAAAGTTGTATACTTATTAATCCATGAGTGAAACCAGTTTAAAATCTTTTAGGACATTGTGAAGTGATTGTTTGATTATATCTGTTTCAATGTGTTTTTAATTGTCTAATATGTGCAATGGTGAAGTGACAAAATACAGAAATGGATGACAAATTAAAACATCCATTTAAAGTGAAAAAGAAGTTTAAAACATGGATGTAATTTCAGATCTTGAGCCTCTGAGTGAGTATTATTCATATTTTAGTTTAAATATTATCAATAAAAAAATTGTAGAAAACTCGTCCCACTTTCTAACAAACTAGTTATTAAAACTAATACTTTCAAACCTTCCGTATTTACCATGTATTGTATGTACCAAATGATTTGTGTTGGCTTAGTAGTCAGGTGTGCCATTTTCTGTCCTAAACGTTCAAACACCTGTGTTATGAAACTCAGTACAATTAATTTCTCTTTAATTATTAACATCGTGAGATAACCGGCATGTTTTATGTGTACCCCAAATTCAAGAACGGTAAAAATACGTAAACTATCTAAGAATGGGTATATCTATTTGAAAGTAAATATAATCAAAAGTAACGTAACTGTCAGATGGTGTTTCGAAAGGAAGAGACTACTTGGCTAAATTGGTGCTGATATTTCCATCAGCACTTCATAATTTAAGATAAGAGAAGTAGATGTTAGAGATATACATGACCCGATTAGTATTTCAGGCTAAATAGTTATATACGATACTTTGTTAACTAACAAAAGGTAACATTAATGTTCGTCAAAAAGACGTCGTCTATTGATATCGTCTTATTGAATAGGATGACAAATAGAGGTGGATTTATTTTGAACGCAACGATGACATTGTAATTCATAGACATAGACATATAATTCAAGACTTTATACGCTATGTCTCGGAAGTTCAATATTATTTTTGCTTCGTTTTGGTAAGGATCTCGAAAGAACTTAAAAGTAGGTAATGTCAAAACGTTGTTATGAGTATTTATTCAAGATGTAGCGATCTTTTAATTAGTATTATAAAAGGTTTTGAACTTTCCTTCCCATTCTATTTTTTGCGTAATCCAAAGATGACATCCGAAAATTTGAATTTTACAATTTAAATATTGTAGTAAAACTTTCAAGTTTCACATATCAAAAATATTGTCTAAGCACTATAAGCACAGAGATTATTCTAAAATCTGCAAATAAAATTCGTGAAATTATTAAATTCTGTCATGTTTTGACAAGAACCAAGAGTACAGTTAACAAACATGAAACAGTTATTCAACTTACAAACGCATGTTAATTATCGTAAATTTGCGGTATTTTTAAACAGATCACTTACGTGGGTTCGCTTACAGCTTAGTAGTGTGACTGTAATATTATAGTACATATTTGAGTATTATTTTTAAATTATAAATTTTGATAATTTATTGAAAAATATTATATGTAAACAATTTCTCTCCGTAATTCACTTACACTAACGTAATTAATTTGTTTAAATTAGTAAGAACTAAAATTCTCTTTATTGTAAAATTTATGTATTTTATGTGAAATTATAACGTTTCATGTGTGTTAATCATTGCTTTATATGACAATGTAACTAAACTTACGTTCATAATTTGACAGAATGGTTTATAAACATTAAAGTTTACATTTACTATACGAATAATTAATCTAATTGATTATTTTATTAAGATGTCCCCGACATTTTAAAAAAGCACAAATGAACTTTTATCTGTTTTTGTTTGCGCTTACGGTGACGTTGCGTCATAGTTTACCAACTGTAGGTTAAATGTACTATAACATGAGTCATAGTTTAAACATCCCATTGTTTTGTAAATGTTCATTTTACAATTTTTTTATAGACAGATCATAGACAATAATTGTAAACTAGTAATTGTACGCTATTTCGCAATTCTGAATTTATCAGGGCTTTATACCTGGCCTAAAATACTTTAAATGTTTTGTCACGTTTATTTATAAGGTCAGTAATAAGGACATAACATTCATTTATAGCTAAGGAAGTTAGATTCACAGTATGAGGATAACGAGTTACTCATATTAACTTCTGTTTACTTCTGTCTTTTTCTCTCATATTGTATTTATGTCGCAGTTAAGTAGTTAAATCAGACAGTTCATTAAATTTCTGGACAGTTTATAAAATATCGATATTAAATCAAGTCGCTAAAGTTCTGTCAGACAAGTGACAGAACGAAACGTTTAACGAGTTTCCTAAACGTTCCTAGGCAAGAAGACAAGACAAGTTTCTTACCTCACCTAAGCTACTCAAACCTAACCATTTACAATAAAACAGAACACGGAATTTTCAAGCTCTCAGTTCTCTACCGTCAGACCGAAATAATAATGGCTAAGTCGACACCATGTTTACAATTTCACCAAAGACCACAATTTGAAACAAAAAACCACTCACACTTGTTGTGTGACGATCGTTTGCCTGAGGAAAGACTCTACATGTAATCAGCTGTTACTGTGACCGCCATCTTGTTAAATACATTATTAATCAACACGCTAGATTTCTGTCAGAACATAAACATTCTCGACGCTGCTTTATTTAAATCAAAATGCTAGCAAATTCGATTTTTAATTAACTCTCTGATTTAACTACTTTACTGCGACATTTACACTATAATGGAAAGAGGCAGGACAATCGGTATATAATTTCCAAAATTATGTATTAACAAGACTAACCTTTGTACCATACCTATAACAAGTTAATCAAATTTATATAGTTAAGGATAAAAGCATGCCTCATACGACCAATATGTACCTTAAAATTGTGTATACGTATAAGTAATCCGGTATACCCGGTAGACCCGGGTCGCATTATAGGAAACCGTTGTAGGAGTATTTTTGTAAAACAATTTTTGTGAATCATTCAAAAACTAGGCGAATTTAATATTAACATTCAATTAAAATTAAAACAACACAATTGAGACTTATTATAGACTTGACAAATTATTATAAATTACTACAGTATTTTCTTGCGTTATATGGGGTGCGGAAATCGCGTTATACGAAAACGCGTTATAGGTAGTATTACCGTTTGTTTCGCCATAGGTCAAGCACAGAGATGTTTGCATTTATATGTTAGGTGATAAGGCTCTGTCATGTCAGATTTTGTTAATTCCTTCCTAAAAAGGCAGTTAAAAATATCTTTGAACCTTGAGTTATTCAGTGTATCGGAGTTCGCATTCACAATATCAATTGTACTCAAATCAAATCGTTCAGCTGACGCTAGGGTTGCCACCTGCTGTTTAAAATTAAAACATTTGATACTGTAAAATGCATTCGTTTCGGCTCGTTATCCATAATCGAAGTATTGTGACCTCGAGAACAAATTAAAACTTACTAATTAAAACGTAAATTTTTGAATGAAATAATACAATACCCTTAGTATTAATAATACGTCCAGTCCAAACCAAGTAAAATAAAAACAAATGTTTGGATAGAAACAACAGCGAACACGTTAATGAGTAAATACAATTTCTTTTCAATTGAAGAATATTTGTTCAGTGCTAGCCCTATTGGACAGATAATAAACGGCGGATAGCCGTATTATCTGCTGGTCTGTTAGTGTCATTGTGTTCCTATCATATAGTTAGCCAAGTACATCCCTTGACATGCTTCTCAAGCCCTTAGACCTTTGACCCTTCGAGTGACCCGCACCAGCGTCGCTTGCTTTCTACTGCTGTCTAAAGAACAGCTTGATCTATATCAATACTAATATTATAAATAGAAAGATTTATATGTAAGTATGTTTGTAACGAATTAGCTTAAGTACTGGGCCGATTTCATTTCTTTTACAATTTGAATGCTACATTATCACCGGCTATATTAATTGTCAGAAAAAAAATAAGGTATCCTTCTAAAACTACAATAATTTTACCCAGTGCTGGATTAGCCACGTAGCAAGAGTAACAAATGTTACATTATTTCATCGCATGCGCTGCGAAAACGATTACAAAAAAAATCTTCGACAATATTAAAGAACATATCAATATACAAAAATTAAAAAAATTGTCCACCCGTGCGAAGCCGGGACGGGTCACTAGTCTTGTTAGCATAATTTTAGATATTTCTACAAAATTTCTCTTCCTATGTGTCCAAATGTCAATTGAATAAATAACGCGGAATTGTATTACGTTATCACTTCTGTATTCGTGTGCGCATTTAACATTCGCTCGAACGGTGATGGACAACATCGTGAGGAAACCGACATGTCTTCGACCCAAAAGCCACATGATCCCCTATTTTCCTATTAGACTGATAAATGATCATGATTCAGAAATCTGTTTCATGATCATTTATAATATTTTTTTTTCTCACATCGGTTGCCTGGAAGATATCGCTCGGAAGCGATAAGACCGCCAGTTACCCTCCTTTTCATTTTATTATGTCAATTGTATTATATTGCAGTGTACAACGAAGTGGTAATAAATAATTTTATAAAACAGTACTTACCTCTCGGTACGAACACACAAAAAATGTTACCTGTTTGTGTTAGTCGAAACGGAATTATTATTAATCATGTTATTATTCATGTTTCAGTTCAAATTAAACTCAGAACTGGTAACTAAAACATAATTTCGTTTGTAAGATTTTGAGGAAAAATCCTTTTTGGATTAAATTTATATTGCATTAAAACTGAGACAGCTTTCAAATGACTCACGTCTTACAAAATTTGTATTTCCTATGGCCATTTGACCTAAATTTGTTACCGCTATGTGGAATGATCGCATAGCTCAGTTCAAGCGTTGGTTTATTCAATATGTTATAGTTTCTTTAAACATACATTTGTCACCTATATCCTTATTTGCGCCAGCTCCTTCCACTTGACTGTACTCAACGATGAGCCGTTCGAATCTTCGATGACCAATGTCTTATCTTAACTTAGCGGTTGTAGCGCCCCGTTAAAGTATATTAATCAAATAAATTCTTTAACCAACAACAAATGTATGAAAACAAAATTACTTTAACTAAAAGTGGGCCAACTCTACTCAAAGACACCGGCAACACACATTTTCAGTGGGCACTGACAGTATATGCCAGTAGGAGTGACATTTGCAAAATTACCATTAAACAAATACAGAACATAAAAACTTTAGCTTAATATCCAACCCAGTCTTTCATTTCAACAGCAACAGTAACATTTCATACTCTTTTTCATCACATATATTTTTATGGTTTATACATAAGTAAATGGTTTCCTTAACAGACCCTATTTTTTGTCTTTTAATAAAACGTAAAATTTAATATAATTATAGTTATATTTATTTAGTAGTAATCTTACAGCTAACATACATACTTATTATAAAATAAAACACTTTGAAATATAATTAGCCAAAACAGATTAGGTAGTAGATAAACTATATAACATATGAAACAGAAAGCATTAATAAGTACACTAGACAAAAAGAAAACTATAATATAACATTTAATAAACGACAATTAATACTTAATATTTCAAAGAAAAAAAATTTAAAAAATTGTTACCGTCAAAGTCTTTCTGTCTCTTAAAATTTTTCCTTACATCCTCTTTGTGGAGGTGAAAAATATTAACATCCTCTTTATTAGTGTCATTGTTAAAAAAATCCCGAAACATTAGCGAATTACCTGCGTAATTCGTGTTCGTAGGAGGCACGTGGAAATATATTATTTAAGTATCTTGTGGCATATGCCACAGGCAGGCTTTACAATATGGTATTGTAGAGGTATAAGCCATTCGTATAGATTTTAAAGACAACAAAAATAATAAGTCTTGCCGACTGCGCCGACATTCCATTTTTTTAAATTCTTTATTTCTCAAAAATTACAAAAATGTCACTTATATGACAATAATACTTTATATTAACATAACATTGTAGTTGTTCTTAAAATAATCACCATGATAAGATAGCCGTATATACAAATAAACTTAAAAGTAACCAAAGAAATATGAATTAAAAATAATTATAAGAAATGAATTTAAAAGTAATTTTATCTAAAATATTCACATAGCTTAAATTTAAATGAATTGAAAGAAGTAATATTTTTTAAATTTGTGGGTACTTAGTTTATTATTAACTTTATGAGTCTAGAATAAAATATTTGCAAAAATCCGCATAATTACCGAATCCTTAAGTACTTAATACTGTTTAAATTAAGGAATTACAAAAACTTTAAATTTTTTTACGTACACATGTCAATTTTTTTTGTCATTAAATAATAATTTCACATTCAAATTAAAAATCTCTGTAATCTCTCTCTAAGACTTTCTTAAGTTGAAACAATGCGATTAGTTTTTTTAGTTGCAAAAGAAAAGAGCGTGAAAATTTTTAAAAGGCCGGCAACCTACTTGTAGGCATTTAACATCAAGTGAGTCTGATTTTGAATGCCTGTTTAATAACATCATTTTGTAATTAGACTTTTATACAGACGAAACTGCAATTCAAGTATCAACTATACATAACATTGGAAATATCAAAAGGCAAATATAAAAAATAGTGTCACGACAGACAAAGGAAAACTTACCTAAGAATTTCCCATGTTTAACAATAGAAAAACACCTATTGTACTTAATTTCATGGGAAGTGCGATATTATGGTGTTGAATTAAGGTTCAAATTCGTGTGGAACACCCGAACACCTGTGTTTAGATAAAATATGGATTAAAGTCTGTCACTGGGTTGTTGGTGCAACTAGCCTTCATTTGTGGCTTTTTATGACCAATATATATCCACAAAAAATTCTGAATATTTGTGTCATTTCAAACATTTAAAGATACATTGTAGACACACACAATTCGGCGTCTTTCGTAGTATTTCCTGGTGATGCACTTGAGAACCTTCTGGGACTGTCAGACTGACACTAGGAGTCAGGTCACACATGTCCAGTTAAGGTTGGAAAGTCACTGGTCTGACGATCTTGCTACGCCCCGCGCTGGTGCATTGACGGTAGGGGCAATCCGCCCAGTCCTAAAAGACTGGGTGAATAGACATTGGGGTGCTGTGACGTTTCGGCTATCGCAGATATTGTCTGGGCATGGATGCTTTGGTCGGTATCTTCATAAGGTGCCTAGAAGGGAGATACATCCGTTGTGCCACCACTGCGGCGCTCCAAATGACACGGCGGAGCATACTGTGGCTGAGTGTGTCACCTGGACAAGGGAGCGTCATGACCTGGTATCGGTTATAGGGGCGGACCTCACTTTACCGGGTATTATAATAGCAATGCTAGGGAGCGAGGAGGCCTGGAGTGCAATGGTCTCCTTCTGTGAGCATGTAATGCTGCAGAAGGAGGCAGCTGAGCGACTGAGGGAGAGGTCTGGGGATGCCTGTAGAAGGACCGATAGTTCAAGGTTGGGGGCTCGACCTCGAGTAGCCCGGAACCGCAGGTCATGATTAGCTCTCTATGTCGGATATAAGCCCGGGTCCCTTGGGTAGAATGCCTAGCGAACCCCGAGGGCCCATCTTAAGGGCGTGTGATGGGCTGAGGTGGTTTTAGTGGGTAGGGTCTCGCTACCCCTCTGAATAGCAGAGGGTTTTGAGTGTAGATCCAGCCCCACAGTCCCCGCGTTAAGTTCGTTTCTTGATGCGGGCCTGCAGAAGTGCATTTCCACCTCATAAAAAAAAAAAAAAAAAAAAAAAAAAAAAAAAAAAGGTTGGAAAGTCACAAATCAGTTGGTAATCAGGACTGAAACCAGATTTTATTCTATTACTTTAAATTTAAATTCCGAACACAATTTCAAGTTTGACATTTGATTGACAAGCATTGTTTGCATAATAAGCAGTTGGTTACATATGTATGACATACATACAATTAAAAACTAAAACATAAATAATGTTTTGGAAAGCCATATAAGAATATATAGGTGTTAGCCTAATGGCTTAGCGTTCTTAACATAGTGGTCGTGCATTTGAACTTCGGCTCCGATTGTTTTTTCCGAAGTGAGCCAAAGAAAAACGCGTAACTGGCATGTCTAACACCAAAAAAGATTTTTCTCCACTGAGACATCATGGAACAGTGCGATCTAGCATACTAAAGACTGATAAGTAAGTGTTTCGTGTGACGGGATTGTGTCTCAAATGGAAGTCCATGTTTAGTTGATCGATTAAAGAGAAGTAAGTCGTGTATCAAAAAAGTGTTTATGCATTATTAAAGTGCACATTTTAGGAATTTTTTTCTTAAAATTAATACCGTCCAAACGTAGAACCTGTAAAATAAAATCACTTTTATTTGGATACAATTTATCTGAAAAGATTTATTTAATCATTTAAATGTCAAGGCCGTCGAATTGATTTCATGGTTTGATTTTTAGAATTGATTAAAATAACTAGTTTCACGTCTTCGTGCGATATCCGATAGGCTAGGTATTTATGAATTACTAGAAGCTACAATACGCAGAGGCGATGAGAACTTGGAGAAACTGTTCGCGGTTGGTAACAAGAAGGCAAAAGATCACGTGGCCGTTCCCCAGATAGACCGATAAAGATTCATCATCCTTACTTTCATAAGAGAGGCGTTTTTAACTTTGTCCTACACTGTCATAAGAGAGGCGTTGGACGGAATCCGGTGGAACCAAATTGTCCGCTCCAGATGTTTCGTTCCTGACCACGATGTTCAGACATGAGCTACCGACTGATGACAGAGAGATTAAGAAGCACTAGGCATGGTGAGGTCATGTTTTCGATTGGAAAGTAAGACGGCTGCTAGAACTATTCCTTCAACGACTGGTATATTTCTCACATCCCCGCATCATGCATTTATGAGTTCTTTTTTCGAGATGACGTGTAAACAACGAGTTGAGAATGGCGTACAGACGCGACGTTCGGCTCTTATTTAATGAGCAAACAACGACCTTGTTCAATGAGAAATTGAAATATAATTAAACCCACTTTAAATACCTGTCAAAACTGAAAAGAAAAAAGTAATTTGCTGCAATAATTTACACATAGAACCCATGATTGCGGGGGCAGCTAGTATAATATATACATCTTTAATTTTATATAAGGGTGCAATCGTAGATATTCATTTCGCTTTAATGTTTTTCTTACTTAGCTTTTTTGAAGCTACATATATATATGGAATATTTTGATATGTGACCCCATATTTTTTGCTTTTCCGAAATAAAAACCTAAGTACTACTTAAGTTAAACTTAATTTTTTCGAATTATCTCTATCAACATATTTTGTTATTCAATTTATATAGATTTCGAAATTTGGGAACGAAGAATTTTGACTGACCCAGGCTGACATAAAGACGACACAAAAACGTGTCCTAGTATTTTAAAAGTCCAAACATCGCCACGGTAGCAACCTAGACTAACTTAGACGCTTTAATATGTCAAAATTGACATAAACTTAATTGGCACGCGACGCTCTGATTGGTCAAGTGTTTACGGTGGCCACGCCCTTCGGCTTGTTGGATCAATAATATACAGCCTTGAAAAGGCTTTATATCAAAATAAACAACTGCAATATTCGAAATTATAAAACGCTTGACGCATAGCAATAGGGATTTTAAAATACAAATTTGCCAAAAATTTTATTATTAATTAATAAATTATTCTTATGTAGGGGAGGGTTTAGTTAAAATGTAGTAAAACAATTCCAAGCTTTGAAAAAGAAATACGTTTATTTTGGAACATAAGATCATCATGGTATCACTTATTCCACGTGATTAAATTCGAATCGTTTGGCATCCCTACTCATCGGCAAAGAAGACAGAGGTTGTAGACTGTAGGCCGAAAGAAAAAGCCGGCGTAAAAAGCTGTCGTTGAGATGTTGGATCTCTGCATTTTCTATCGCATTTAACATGGAGAAGGATCGGATGAGCTGTTCAGATGAGGTCCTTCCTCCTCTCTTGCCTGTTTGCGACCTGTTCTATGTAATATCATAGATGTAATTTTAGAGGAAATAAGTCTTTTCCTGCCTTAACCTTCCTTCGAAGCAATTAAAACTTATTTTACATCGAGAGTCCTAAGCGGCATTGATTAAATTAATTCTGTCAAATCCTTCGAAAATCCTAAAGTAATCTGTACTCAGCAGCAGTTTCCCAGTGGCGTCAGCGTGCGAGGTTAGATCCCCGGCTGTGCACCAATGGACTACTTTTAATGTGCGTATTTAACATTCGCTCGAACGGTGAAGGATTTCGAAAGAATCCGGCTTTTCTTAGACACAAAAGTCGACGGAATGTGTCAGGCACAGGAGGCTGATCATATACTTGCCTATTAGATTGACAAATGATTATGAAACGGATACAAAAAACTAAGGGTCTGAGGCTAACAAGATTGTAGCGTCAATAATTTAAATTTTATTTTATTTTTACTTACTCCCGTTTATTAAAGACGTGCCGTATTGCGGGTGAAGTTTCAACGAACTATGACTCGTGGCATACTTCAATAATACGTGAGTCAAATGCACTTTCCCTAGAAAACCCTAAGACTATGGCTGGTACATAGTTTTAATTAGTAAGGAACTAATTTGTTGCATGGCCTACTTTTAGGCACACAAGTAGGTTAAATGTGTGAATCTTTCTTGTGTAGCAATGTCTAATCCCACATATTAACTCGTTCTAGGAGATAGCATCGTGAAGAAAATGATATGTCTTAGGGTAGAACCGAAACCTTAAATCTAATACGTTTTTGACATTTGAAGTATACTTAGCCAAGTCTCGTTTCTTTAGAGACTTAACGTATATATAATATATATTATTACTAATGGAATTGACAAACAAGAGTCAACTCTAAGTCTTGACTCTGCTTGACTCAGTCTTAGGTTTAGAACCAAAACTTGGTCTTGAGGCACAGATGACTGATCACTTAATAATAATAATAAAGTTGTAACTCTTTTTGATTCTCAGAATTCTCCAGTCCATTGCTCAGTGCTCTCTTTGCTCTAGTTAACTTTGACTTAATTTTTTTAGTCCAGGTTTGGCTCTTGTTGAACAGGCATGGGAGAATGCTAGTGTCCATGAGACTTTTTTTAAATCTAGGCTGTAGTTTCCTTTTATTAATGGCTGACTTCTTTATAAAGTTAGTCAGATAAACTTATGCGGGAATCTTAGAATTATTATTACGTAAGCAGTCGATATCGCAGGCATCAAGTGATACAATTTAATGTTCATATTTCACCCTAGAGTAACCATGGAAAGTTTGCTCAATAAGAAAATTCTCGATCAATACAGTTTTGGGTATAATGGTGAAATAGTAGTATAGTTTGAGGCTTGAGCTTTCCAATAATTAATGTTTATGATAGTTCTTATCTTATTTACAACTTTACGTTTATAGTTATATAATTGTCCAGATGTTTCGTGATACACTATTTTTGTGTTGTTAAGTAATATTTGTCACACACATAGTTGATTTTAGATTTTAGTATGTTACCGTGGTCTACAATTTAATCATAGTATTTTTTAAATGTATCATTGCTTAATATACATAAACTAATAGTACAGGAAACACCAAAATACCACTAAACGGTTTCTGCCTGAAGGGCCACAGCAAAATCAAAAGTTAAAAAGAAATACCCTTAATACCAAAAAAACGAAACGACAACATTATATTATTAATTCATTACAACTATCTTTAAATAAAAAACACAGAGTATACCTCTTGTTTCGTTTTTTAAATAATGCTCATTTATTATAAGTTAAGGTAACATACAATGTAAAGAAAACTTGAATCTACACAATTTAAATTGTTATGTCGCTCAGTAAAACATTTTGCTACATGTAGGCGCAGAAAATGAATGCTATTTACGAATCCGGAGAAAAGCAAGTTGTAAAGAGGATTTTTGAATGTCACAATGATGCACGTGTCTGTCTAACGCGTAAATCCTGTCGTGTGGCGCCGCGCTATCAACGGTGTAATGTTACAATTAAAATAGAACTTATTACGCGTCATAGCTTATAATTGATTTTATAACTTTGCGGTTATGTTAACAGATGTACGCTAAATATGCCATTTGGAAACAAGTCTCCTGAAAAAATTGCTAAATTGAAATTGTGTCTTTGAATTTCCTTTTATACCGTCGATCAGTGTATACCATTATTATTAAGTGCAAAATGTTAATCTCGCCTGACGATTAAAAAGAGTGCCGGAGAGTTTATTGGCAGATCTTCTCTTCTGTTATACACCCTTGTGTTGGGAACTGGCAGTAAAGTTTATAGAAGCATTTAATATATATTTTTTTTGACGTTCATAAGTGTACATTGTGTTACATAAATAGATGATTTTTGACAGTTGTTCCTGCGAATATTTTACGTAAGCAGTATATGACATTATCTGTACTCATCATAGATCTTCTTAAACCGAACTCTTAACTAATTCTTAAACAATTACAAGTGACGACGGGTCTTTCGTCAGCATGACTCTTCGGCATATATCACGCAGACGTACTAATAACTCGGGGCAGCTTGTGGTGACCGGCACATTGGGAGGAATGAGAATCCGAGACTGAAGTAAGAGAAGAAAAATTAAGGTAAAAATTCAGTACGAAAATCGGCAGTCAGATGGACACCACCGCCTGAACGCACCTGTCAAAGCGCGTACTTCCCACGGTGTAATTACTATTATTATGGGGGAGTTACTTGTCGTAAATAGCAATTATTCAAATTACTTATTTGACATGGCTGAATGGTAGGGGCGTAAGTGATTTGAAAACAAAACTTTTTGAGACTGTATCTGCCTGTAAATAGGATTGGTGCTGATTAGGAAAGCTACCCGAAGGCCAGTTTGATGCGGTTGCCTTGGCTGCTCGAGGTTGTTTTAGTGGATATCACTAGATCAGATCAGAGTGTCTGAAGCGATAGGCATTTACTATATACCCCAATTTTTGTAATGCGCTGTTACAAAAAAGTCCTGTAAATATAATATCGTCTTTTCTTTTCTGTTTTTATCACACCCGACCCGGGTAGAAGCCAGTTTAAAGAGCACAATTTCTTCCCTGACCTCGCGAATGTATTGTGGTAGTCTATACTTTGTATCGTCAATTATATTTGATAGCCCACTTAAAGTGAAATTTTCTAAATCTTTTCTCAGAGACTATACGACAAATGTTCGTAAGAAAGACAATAGTTCGTGATAAGAGCCGTATCTCTCGACCCTGGGATCATATTTTCAGATCACGGCTGTCAACCAATGGAATGACCATTTTCCTTTGTCCATCCTTTTAATATGCGTATTTAACATTCGCTCGAACGGTGAAGGAAAACATCGTGAGCTTTTCTTAGACCCAAGAAATCGACGGTGTCGGTTAGGCATAGGAGGCTGATCATATACTTTCCTATTAGATTGACAAATGATTATGAAACGGATACAAAAAATACTGAGGCCAGACCTGAAAACAGACCTTTACTTACGTTTATTAAAGGTGTCGTAATGCAGGTGAAGTTTCAACGGACTATGACTCGACTCAACCCTGGGAATCACGAATCACGGCTGTGACAGCTGTTTTTATGTGCACAATTAACAGTTACTGCGAAGGCTCGAGACGAGTGGAAATGCCTTAGACCCTAAAAATTACATCTGTCTTAGCCCTATTTGTCCATCAGAAACAGATGCGCTATTAGGCCAAGGCCCATATAGGCTGGGAGCTTTTCAGTATTATTATTTCATTACGTATAATCCTTAAAATTCGTTGTTTAACCGTTTTTATTAAAATCAATCGCCAGCTGTATGTCACAGCTCACAACACACCTGACAATATCACATTTCACGCACGATCGCATCGAGAATGGTGCAGCAGTTTTGGTTACGTTGAAGCGTGTAATAGGCCTACGTTCGCCTACTATAAGGTGCTTCAAGAATAGAGCGTAACAATTCCTTTGGCATTGAGTGTTCATGGGCAGCGATATCAGTTGACCCACCAGCTCGTTTGTCTTTTATTAGTTAAATTTTAAAAGAGTAATTGTGGATTTTCTTTCTCATTCTTCTCCACACGAAACTACCAGGAAGGAAGAGGCAACTAGAATCATCTTTATATTTTATTTAACGTTCAATAGTGCCATTTTAGGTGGTCTAATTGCAATGATTTAATTTTTTTTTGATTGATTAAAATGATTTAATTTGATCTGAATACAAAGTATATTAAAAAAAACATCGCTTAATATGAAAGAAACGTTGCAAAGTTCGTGTAATTTAGTTTCTTGTTAATGTAAATTTTGGCCTTATGATTTTCAATAGATAGATAAACATAGAATCTGACCCTATATTTAATAAAGTAAATAGATTACTAAACGTTAAACGGCTAATCACTGATTTCATTTACCCCATACAAAACACCCTAAAATAAGTCTTCAAACTAATATCGATTTTAATGATTTGTAATACAACTGGTTTTCATATAAAGAGCAACTAAATATAAATCCAACCCCTATTGGTCAATATTTCCCTCAAAACCGCATTCGCCGCTGAAACCGAATGATAGTAAATATGGCTGTCTTCTTCCCTCATACACCCTAATACACTTGATATCTCTTTCGCGCAGGGGTTGTTTGATCAGTGCGTTTCAAGTTTATCTTGTCTTTGGACGTATTGAGCAAACAGATTCCAAAATTGAAGTTGTTTTTTTGTCTGCATTGTCATTTTGTGTGTCATTAATTTTTTCACCGTCGATTTTGTTAATTTATTGCTAATTTAGCATTTTAATAATTATTTGCAATTAGGTACAGTAATTTAATTATCAGAATAATTTAATTGATTAATTGAAGACTTGAATTTGCAATGTGTGTTTGTGTATGCGTCTTAGATGTGACATAAAATATGTTTTAATGTGAGTTTAAAATGGAATATTCTTGGCATATGGAGGACGGGAATAGAGAAACTTCACGGCCTAGGCCATCGGGAAGAAATCAAGGTATTTAATACTTTAGGTTTTTAAGTAAATCACGCTCGCTTCTAGAAAGATTTGCGAATTCAGCTACTTATAACTGGAGTTTTAATAGTTTAAAATAAAATAAAATACGTTTATTTTGGAACATAAGATCTTCTAGGTATCACTTATTCCACGTCAATCAATTCAAACCTGTAGGCATCCCCACTCATCGGCAAAGACAGAGGGTGTAGGCCGAGAGAAAAAGCCGGCGTAAAAAATTTCGGTACTCTTTTAAAAAAGCAAATCATCAAACAATATTTAAAACAAATATATCAAATTAATTAGAGGCAGCCTGCCCAGCACTAGTCCCAGGCCCTTTTATCAACTAGATAATCAATAACTTTATAGTAAGCCTTTTTACACAGCTTTTCTTTAATACATTTCTTAAATTTATTAAAAGGCAGAGATAAAAGAGCCTCTGGGATTTTATTAAAGAAGAGTATCCCTTTTCCCAAAAAAGAATTACTAACTTTACATAGTCTTGTACGGGGAAATTGCAGCCTGCGTTTGCAATTAGGTAATACTTATTACTATTAATTATCGCATGAAACGTCGAGTTTTGTAAGTTTTGTAATAAGTTCGTGCTTGTGCATTGAAAAGTATTTTCTTTGTGAATTTAACATAGACATAGCATTTATTAGTAAGAAAATACACACTCAGAAACACACAAAATTATAATAATCAAAAAAAGAAATAAAAGGGAATAATTTTTTTTTCTAAAGAACATGGTCCGTTTTAAGTGTGTAATACGTGTGTGTTATGGTTGTAACTGGCCCTGACTCAGCATTATGAGGAGGAGCTCGTATATTCCACATCGCTGGTTTTTCTGCCAGAGACTACAGCAGCTAGTTTGCGCCTCAGTCGCAAAAAAAAAGACAAATAATGTAATAATAATAATACAGAGTAGAAAAATAAATAATAGTAAAAATTTGCAATGTAAGTAAAGAAGTCTTGTCTAAAAGTATATTGTAAGTAAAAATAATAAAATAAGAATAATTGCTAAGAAATAGATACTTAAGTAAATAAATATTTTAGGGACTACATTTCGTGGAATTTTTGTTGAGTAACACTCGTAATGTAACAAAATTCCTGAGACTTACAAAAACGATGGGTCTATTATTGACAGAAGGTTTACCACCTTCTTACTAATTAAATCTGGCCGAAAGGCCATAACTTTCAGATTACCAGTGCGACGCTGTTTACGTGTGTATGTTAGAACAACCTCTTGTAGTTTGGCAATTTGACTTAATTGTACATTGACATTGTTAGCCATATTGAGAAGGTCCCTATATATCGAATTGGAAAATATTATGTATTATTAGGAACAACATTGCAGTGTCGGATGCTCTAGTAAGCATCACTAATGGAGCGAAATAACTTGTTTTATGTACTGCGAGTGGCACTGTTTGATAGATTAGAACGAATAAAATAATAATAAAACAAACGTTTTATAGAGTCAGTAGCGCACAGCACTGAGATTCGATTTTCAGGAAATTAGTCAAGTGAAATTATTAGGACTATTAAAAAGTCTCTTTTGTCTTTGTAAGTCAAAATTAAAACTTAAAAATATTCATAAAAGTTAAAAATAAAATAGGCCAGTTCTGATTTAATGAAAATCAAGAACTGGTAAACCAAGACATTTAGCGATTAAAAGCAGTGGTGAAGGTTTTTATTGCCAGTTCTTCTCACCCGCTATACGCCCCTTTATTTCGGAAATAGTAGTAAATTGAAATTTAGACCTAGATTTTTTTAATACTGAATAAGTGTACATAGTATCACCTCTATGGATAAATTAATTTTGATTTTAAATTAACGTATAGCATACTATTTAATTCTATTTAAACTATTTTATGTCATATTTTATAAAAACTTTGAAGTTATCCATTACAGCTAAATCAGTTTTGGTTCAATTAAATACACTTGATATGAATGAATTAAATTTTTGTTGGCCTTATCAATTATATTCTAAAAGATTTTTCCTGTTAAATTCAGTTACAGAAATACCTGTAATTTGATATAGTGATAAAAAAATATATATTGCGTAATACATATATTATTTTACGTTATGTTAAGTCAAAAGTTACATATTATATCATACTATACCATATATATCAAGTATTATATAGTATACAAGTACATTTTCGTGAGAAATAACGCTTTAGCAACAATGTTTGTAAGTTGTCTGCAGGCTTAGTTGAACATGCGCTGGGTTTAGTCTTCTAGATATACTGGATTCATTTAGAAAGGAGTTATTTTCAGAATTAAAAAAAAAACTGCGGGTTAGGAGGAACTGATAACTTCTGTTGTGAAATATATTTATCATTCACGATGTGAAATATACACTTAAATTAACTTATGTTGTGTGAAAAAATTTAAAATCTTTTAATTATATATTCTAACATATTATACCTACATAATAGACAGAATACATGCATCCTTCTTGCGTACATATTCCACAGATTAAATATTCTAAGCCTAAACAAAGATTTCTTAATATCAATTTTCCGTTAAATTATTAGTTAATATGTATGTCTAAACCATATTTTATAAATAAATTTAATCACTGCTATTTTATTGATGAAATGAAATCGTTTACTTGCTATAGAGTGGTAGAATTTCGCTGCTACGTACAATTTGATATTTTTCTTGACTTTCATTCTTCTGATGATAAAATTTTTCCAGCCGGTATGCTTACGCGTAATTAAAAGATACAATATTCCATTTATATTTCCTTGAAAGAATCATATGTAGAAAACACGTGTTTATAATATATATATGTAATTATGATTATTATGCATAGAAATGCGTTTTTCATTTAGACGCGAAGACATGAGTTGCACGATTGGAAGATCTGGTCAGTTTGATAAAGGATACGTTTTTGTGTCATACATTTAGAATTAATTTGATAAAATGAGTAATCGATTGTAGTAGTTAGTTTGGTCTAAAGTAAAAAAGAAAATGAAAACTATTTGTATTTCGTCGACACATTTCTATATTTTTTTTAAAAACGAAACAAAAGCATCATCATCATCTGTCGTGTAGCTCTTGTCAGTGTCAATGACGTCATATGTCATTTACTAATATATTTCTGACTAAAATAAAACATTAAGAATTACACAGTGTAAGTATCTTTACTCTCCTTGTAAACCTCTTAAAATAATGATTAATAGACTTACTTACTAAAATGTGTTTTAATTTCTTAAAATTGTTAATATTATATTTTTAAATTAGAAAGGTGGTGACTTACCCTTGGCCACCTGTGTTATTACCAAAATCATTCGGATCAGCGCACACACGCGCCCTTTAATGTTATCGCTAATTTGTCGTGTTTATGGGAACCACCCGTGCTGGTCATGCGTGAAACAGGTGGATACGTGCATTGTGTATTTATACGATGTATCATGTCCTGTGACCCCCCAATCAGGACATGGGACAGACATATGCCTATGCTCCATATACTTATATTTCTTGGCAATAATCTCGATTTTTGAGTCTGTACTTAAGAGTTAATTGCGCACAAGAAATTGATATAAAGGCTGGGTTAGTTGCACAACTTCAGAGTTGAGAGTCTTATACTCTTTCTAAAAGTATTTTCCAAATGGTGTCTGTGTCATAGTGATTTGTTGTTTCAGTCACGCAAGCTGGGCTAGCATACTCATGAATTACTTTGCTGAAAACTCACCCTAATTAATAATCAAGCAAGTATAATAATACAAATTTATTCATGACAGAAATAGGATGTGACAAAATTCGCCTATCTCTAGTCCCCACAGTAGATATTCTCTGTGTTGCCGGTTTTAATTATTCATGGTGCATGTTTAGTGTTACAACTAATCAAACACAAGTCTTAAAAGATATGTATGTGTAAATATGTGTAAATATATGTAGGTGTCAGTGTATTTGAGAGTGTAGCTAAGAGTTATTATAAACGTCTCGGCTCGGGTACTTTAATATTTTTTCTCGTGCTGCATTAACTGCTATTTAATATTTCTCTTACTTCTTTGAATGCATTAAATGAACCACACATTTTACGCTTAACCACCGAGTTCGAGATAATTATGACGTCACGAGATCAGTGCAAGTGAATTCAGTTTCAGCCATTCACCCCGTTTCACTCGGATTCTTTATCTTATTGTTATGTTATTGTGAATTAGATTAATGAGATATTTTTAAAATGTCCTATTTTATCTTTTGAGTCTTTTTGTATTTTTATAGTTTAAATTAAAATTACGGACGGACTTACAGAGCAGTGATTAAATTATTGTTTTATTAAACTGTTTCTTATCTTATTAAAATTTCAAGGTTATCCCATAGTCACGGAATCCTCGAGAAATCGAGGCGACGAAGTTACACAAGGAAACTATATATTATTTTATTTATAACAGAAAATAATATGTTCAAATAATATCCAAGCCATTTGAGGATATTATTGATTTTTCACAGAGCAAAAACTTATATCGAACTGACGAAGATTATAGACCATGATGACACCCTGGATATCCGAACTATGTAACATACGTTATATATGATGTTTTAGATAGTTTGTAGCATTTAACAAAACTTACATAGTATTAAAAGTAATTAAAATTGATGAATAGAAAATTGAAACAAATTTAAAAAGTCCCTGGGGCAGTGTACCTTTAAGGCTGCCATTTGCACCCTGTTTTTCGATACTTACACGTTGAACGAGAAAAGCAATCGGATTACAGTACAATATACCTGGCAGTCGAAGAGTCTCTATTCCTAAGGGAACAAAATCAAAGTTGGTGATAAGATTCGTATATTGTCCTCGGCCGCTGCATCTTTTGTGCTTGTCCGAGGGAGGTACGGCGGTGCACTAACAAGTAGAATCCCATACCAAATCCGATAACAAAATTAGTTTTTTGTCTTTTCGTAAAACATCCATGTAAATTATGTCCGACAACATTTTCTTCACACTTGGTTAGGCGTGACGCAATGCAACATGTAACACAGTGCGTGTATTACTTGTGACAAACAGACGTTTAGTGAAAGACAGTTTTCTAGTGATTTTGGGAAATTACAGTTTTATACACATAGACAGGTCTGGTTCAATTAAGCTCATGGAAGGTTTTGTTGATTTAACAATTTTTCGTTGTTATTTTAACCGTCATATAAAATTAGGGAAATTATTGTTTTTCCAACTATTTATTCAACAATCAATTCGATTTACGGTCCTTCAAGAACTGAGTGTAACTGTCTTAAAAGGCCGGCAACGCACTCGCAAGCACTCAATTGAACCTTTTGCTTTAAAAACAAATTAATTTTGTCAACATATTGAAAATGTATCTGTTCAGTTGAGAATTAAATCACATAAAAGTAACGCTTGCTTTGTTTTCATGTCTGATACTCGCATAAATACTTCATAGACAATTATCGTTATTCTAAAAAAAACTAGTCGTAATTGGTACTTAAAGCTTCATAATTCTGAAACAATAATTATTTTATTTTTTTCGTATTTCTACAGCTAGTATAGAAACTAAAAAAATATACTAAGTAAATATGTAGTCAAAGATGATATTCATAATATCTATACGTTAAAAATCTAAAATTAAATACATTTAATTAAGTAATATCCTATATATTGTATAATATGTTGTGTGATTGTGTGTACATGATCCCCAGATGATTTGCTGCATACTTTTAAGTTTTAAGGATATTCTGACATAACCTGAACAAGTCAAGGCTTAAATAGTGGTCGTTGTATTAGTATATTATTAGCTAATGTATGAAAATACTTGATCTCCTATCAACAGCTTTTTGAGGAAGAATATAAATCGACCTGTCCTATTGGAATATGACGACGCGTAATATGCCGGAAATGTGATTAATTATTGTAAATTTGATGCATTCTAGAGCACGCTAAAATTGAAAGTGGATTTCAAATTTAATCTGTTTTGGTATATTTTTTAAGCGTTCGGTTTTTGTAAAACCTATACCTATAGTGCTAATACGCTTGCAACCAAGGAAATAATTAAATCAAACATTGAATTCAAATTCGTTTATATAGGTAACACAATGTACACTTATGAACAAAAACAGTTTACATTTACTGCCAGTTCTCAAGTCAAGGGCGTAGAAAGGACGAAGAACTGGCAATAAACTCTCCGCTACTCTTTTTAATCGCAAGATTTTGTTTTACACAACGTTTGTAAGGAGCTGCAATCATTACACCATGTTCCACATGACATCTGAAGTAATTAATAATAATAAAATAAACTAAAAACAAATATTTGTGCTCGATCAGCAGGGGGCATGGTGAAATAGGAGCAGGCACTTACATTCATCAATCAAATAAATCTATCACTATTATGTTAGCCGTGTGTTGCACTTTCTAAACATTTTAGCGGCTTAATTTGTTACATAATACTAAAATAAAAATATAATAACAATACAGTCTTTTTATTGTCCATTCAAATGTTGTTAGTATTATATAGTTATAGCTAAATATGAGATGCTTGTGGGCATCGTCCTCTTGGGTAAAACTCTGCCCACTCTCCTTGTGCCGGGTGATCCCATCCATTGTGGTATCTATATAATCTTATATATTGTAATTTAAATAAATTCACTTTCAGCTCGTAACTAAATATTCTGTCCTTATCACACATTTGCATATGAACGTGATAAACTAAAAATAACGTTCAGGTATACTTTTCAGGTCCAGGTCTGATAGACGAGTTGGAGGCATATATGGCGCCGGTTAGCGAAAATTGCTACGCGCCACAGCCTTTGGATGCCCGCCGAATCGGGTAAGATCTTGTTTTATATATGTACCTAAATGCGAACAGGCATTCTCCATCTTTATCATTATTGTCAACATCTGACACGCCTAATACATGTTTTCTTACAATATTTTACGTACAAAGAAAGTTCTGTACAGTTTATATTGGTATCGGTTCGAACGCACGCATGTTCGGTATGGACTTATATAGTCAGTTATTTTATATTACTGACTAGATATTAAATAATGCCGATTTAGCCATGTTAGTTTTTATTGATTCTGGATATTACGCTCGATAATCCGCGCGATGGATTTACGTGCTTGTCTGTGGCATTAGTCGTATACAACACCGACAAAGGACTGGAATTATGGGATTGAACCTGGGACAGTGATCTACAGACAAACTAAGCACTAGACTACGTGTTATATATGCGGTAAATGAAATACAGAGCTATAGCAAAATTGAAAAATAAAAAAATACATTTGTTTATCTATGTAATCTGTTTTGGCTTTCTGTATTGTCTTAGTATTTTGTATTATAATATGTATAAGTATAAGCTGTTAGATTACTTATAATTAAAAAATATTTATTAAAACTTTCAAATTTTTAACAACGTTTTATTTACTTTTAATTTGATTGAGGGAACACGCAAAAGTGATGAAATCCATTATCTAATGTGTGACTTTGTTTCAGCGGGCACCAATTGCCTGACAGTCCACCAGACTCGGGTTCAGAGAACCCCTATAGTCCAGACACACAGGTCTCACATACTATTGCGGTCTCCCAGACGATACTGGCTCCAGATTACATGCTACTGCCCGAGCATCTAAACATTCATGAGGTAAAGCAGAAATCAGCGTTTATGAATCTATTAAATTTATACTTGTTACGATCGCAGCACTAAAATCTTATCGCTTTTATAAAAAAAACTAATTATAGGATTCTATATCTTCTGACGACGAGGCAGAATATTAAATTCCACCCGTGTCACCTCGACACTTTATAGAACTTACTTGGTGTTAAGTGATACCGCCCATGAACACTTTTAATACTAGAGGCTCGCTAGTGCATTGACGGCCTTTTAAGTTGGTACGCTCTTTTATTAAAGGAACTAGAGCGTTTTTAATCAGTTCTTGCCGCGCTTTGCGGAACCAGCTACCCTGCATAAGTATTTGCGAACCAATTCGAGTTTTACAGCGTCTTAAAAAGTTGACAATGCACTTGGGAGCTTTCTGGAAGTGTAATGTCCAAGTAGTATCACTTAACAATAGGTGAGCCTTCCCTATGTCCCTGGTGAGCCCGTTTGCCCCGTTTTTTTACAAAAAATTCTAACTTTGCTATGAATCTAGCACTGAAGGTTGCTTAACTTTTAATTGTGTGATCCCAGGTCCTCCAAAACGAAGAGTACATATACGATGAAATAAAAGATAATATAGAGCAGGATGTCCTAAGAAATGATGTAGTGGTGATGCAGGAGTCAGACTTAGGCTTGAGAAGCGTCAGACATGACCTTGGATTGGAGCCGGTGTATCAGAACAGGTAGGTTTAATGTGATTTGTCAATTAGAAACGTTTTCTTGCCCAGTGGTTTAAGCTTTCGATTCGCAATCCTGTGATCCTACTTTCAAACCATGACTATGGTTCAATAGATTTATCGTTCTTGCACATGTATAGAAGACTTGAGGTCGCTGTCTTCGCTGTATTGTGGGTATCTACTGGCCTAACAAGATCTCTAACTTTAACAGCGTCTTAAACAGCTGTTAACGAACAATTTTGGGTGCCCTGCCCATTAACAAGTAGATCAAGCGATGCAAGTGGAAAGGGACATGCCATATCAATCGAAGAGATTCCAATTATAGCCGCAGGCGCTTGATTGGAACTCGTCAGAAAAGCGGAAGCATGGCCGTGAAAATATGGCGTCGTACAATTGCAGATGAGGCAAAGGAATTCGATGGAGACTCACTGTCTTCTTCAGCCCCATCTAGGAAATTAAGTCAATTGATATATTCTCTTCTAGGTACAACCAAATGCGAGTAGACATGCCGGATATAGAACCGGGTCTGATGACGACTCAGCTCGTGTCATTAAGCCATGAAGTCACACCAGTGTACACCAATCTACAAGAGCCGAAAAAGAGAAAACTTTCGCAAGATGTTAAATGTGAACCAGGTTAGTAGTAGTAGTCTGTTATTGTTTACGGTGTTAAGATGAAACGGATGAATGCAATAAGAAACTAATTTATTTTAATAATAAGGAATCAGTTTATATTATAGTTAATCACCGATGAAACGTCGGGTGAGCTTCCTATCAGTTTACCCCCTGAAATATAATAAAAAGAAAGAGCTTATCAGAAAATTGTATTCATATATCTCCAATGCGTTGGTTACTAAATAAATTACACTATCCCAGTGTATATCAGAATCCATCGTCAGTTTAATTGTGGATAATATTTCTTGCAGCGGCCCTCTCCCCGGAAAACATAGTGCGTCCCCCGCCTTCAGTAGACGGTTCGGAGGCTGGCGATGATGTTCCACAGCAAAGTATACGCTTCAGCCACTTCCAACAGGCCTCGTGGCATGCTCTGTTTGATAGTAATTTGAAGCCAATGTAAGTATTATCCCCAAAGTAGATATGTGTTTGTGTCTATTAAATATTTTAAAAGAAATCTTTGTTTTTTATTTAAAAATATGGTATATTGATTCCACAGTTTGCCCCCGTCCTACATAGTGGGTGCCGATAAAGGCTTTAACTACTCCCAAATAGACGAAGCCTTCGTCTGCCAGAAGAAGAACCACTTCCAGGTCACATGCCAGATGCAAGTGTCAGGCGACCCGCAGTATACGAAGACTGTGGACGGATATAAGAAGATTAACAGCTTTTGTTTGCATTTTTATGGAGTCAAGGTATTTTTTATTATTTTATTTTTTGTCACTTTTATGTTAACAACAATTGTCATATGTTTTAGACAAGATAGCTTATAACATATGCTGTAGTTATGGCATTATATATTATGTAAAGTTTAATAAAGCTTCCAAAAAATTAAATTTATGATAAATAAAATAATTTATAAATTCCGTATAATATAATATTATGGTATTGAATTCCTAGGCTGAAGATCCCAGTCAAGAAGTGCGGATAGAACAGAGTCAATCCGACAGAACCAAGAAGCCATTTCATCCCGTCCCGTGAGTATTTTCACTAGCTTAATGTCTGTCTTCATGGCTTGATACTGCCTTTAGCTAGTTACATTTAAAAAATTAAAAAAACTACACTAAAAATGGAAAAATATCACAAATAAATATTTCTACATAGTTAGAGAAATTGACATTTTTTTTTAATGTTAACTATGCTATGCTATGAAGTTAGCTTCAGGGTGTAGATTATTTTGTGACGGTGTGCGCGCGCATATTTAAAAAAAATTTTATATAAAAAAATATTCTCATAAACAATACAATTTTGACAAATTTGAACATTTATCTCTAGCGTGGAACTCCGTCGCGAAGGCTCCAAAATAACTGTTGGGCGACTGCATTTTGCGGAAACAACGAACAACAATATGCGGAAGAAGGGTCGTCCCAACCCTGACCAGAGGCACTTCCAGCTGGTGGTAGCACTCAAGGCTCACACGGCTGCCAGTGAATATATTGTGGCTGCTCATGCGAGTGACAGGATTATTGTACGGGTAAGTTTAACCTTTGTGAATTTTAACTCAATGTGATTTATGTTTGTATATAGGATATGCCCACCCTTTGGGCCTACTGCAATTAATCCCCCCCCCCCCTTCTTTCGTCAGCAAGAGTAAACAAAGATCACAAAAAATATTAAAATTAAAATCTTTGAATGCAGAATTACTAACTTTTAAAAATAACATAGTCTTCTTTCAGTAAAGTAATATACGATATTTAAGGTAGGTACTTTCCCTTTTTGTTCCATAACTTTGGGATGCCCTGTAGTTGTTTATTGTATATTTTCTGTCAGCATTGGAAGGTTGGTGACCTGTTACCGCAAGACTATATAGTCCTACTAAACGCACCAGCCTCTCACAAAGATGGTTAATACCTAAAATGCACTATTGTGAAGAGGCAAATAATCTTTAATTTTATTCTACGTTGTTGTATTTCGTGAATTGTACAAAATATTTAAAACCCTAATAAATGCTTATGAGATGTTTGTCCTTATCACTCCTGTGTCGTATTTATTCATGTATTAAAAACGAGCCAACACTATTTATATGAGTAAGTCTTTATATTAAGTCAAGTAAAAGCAATATAATAACGTTATTGTTTATCTGTTTATAAATATTTTGCTCCATTGTTTGAATTGTTCTAGGCATCAAATCCCGGCCAATTCGAGTCCGACTGTTCAGAGAATTGGTGGCAGCGAGGTGTGTCGGAGAACAGCGTGCATTTCAACGGACGTGTCGGGATTAACACGGACAGACCGGACGAGAGCTGTGTTATTAATGGTAAATTTCTGCGACGCTGGAAGGCTGTGATGCCAGCGTTAGTAAAAAGTCAAGCAAATTTATTTGTTTCTTAGTGAGTCATTGTTGCCGAAACTAAGGTGTCAGAATAAATGTTAATCATTGTTTACTAGTTAATGTAGTAGAAGAATAATATGGGGAAAAAAATATATAAGTAATTGTAAAATATATGTAATTATAAGAAAATAAGTGAGTATTATCGCTAATAATAGTCATGCTCTGTCTTCAGGTAACCTGAAAGTGATGGGTCATATAGTGCATCCGTCAGACGCACGTGCAAAACATGATATTGAGGAATTGGACACTGCGCAACAGTTGAAGAATGTTCAGAACATACGCGTTGTTAAGTAAGTGAAGTTTCATTCAATCTCTTCGGTGTTCTTCTCTTCTTCGTTCGTCTTCAATGGAAAACCAAAAACTTTGATTGACTTGAAGTTTCCGCTCGCACGCGGAGTCTGGATACGCAACCTTTATTAGTATTGTCAGTCGTCATTTATTAAAAAATATATTTGTATAATTTATCAAAAATTTTGTAAATGTCTTCAAAATCGTTTTCCCGACTTGTATTATTTTAGCATTTCTGGAGACGAAAAATAAGCCAATTATTTATTGAAAGTCGATGGATTTTTCTGAAAGTAAAAATATATTTTAATTATTATTGAATAAAGATAAAGTCTTAAAATTGTAAATAGTACATTATTTTAAAATAATGAATGTCCTAAGTATCTCGATGGGATTTTTTTTAATTTCCATCCATATGAATTAAAATGTCAGTGCAATAGCTACATAAATTTAAGTAAAATATAAATTTACTGACAGCCATTTCGCTATACATATATATTTTGCATAGATTCAACTACGACCCATCTTTCGCTGAACATTCGGGTCTTGTGGGCTGGGACCCACGTACCACCTCACGTGACACCGGTGTACTGGCACAGGAAGTTAGGAAAGTGTTACCCGACGCCGTAAAAGAGGCCGGCGATGTCACATTACCCAATGGAGATACGATTCCCAAATTTTTGGTTGTTAACAAGGTGAGAACAGGTTTTTTAGAAATCAAAATATTTTATGATAATCACTTAGGATATTAGGATTTTATAGTTTATTATATATATAATGGATAATATATGTGTATAGACATCATAAATACGTAAGTACTTGAACGAGAACACCCAGCTTTGTTATGTCGTTTATGTTTTTTGCCAAGTTTGTCCGGTTTTAGTAATTCCTTGCAAGATCTTTTGCTAGAAATTTAGACCTCTGTATTATATTTTTACTAAACAAATCCGATTAAGCTTATTATAGAAAAGGCATTTTTTTATATTCCAGGATCGTATCTTCATGGAGAACTTAGGTGCTGTCAAGGAGCTGTGCAAGGTGACGGGACACCTGGAGTCACGCATAGATCAGCTCGAGAAGATGAACAGACGACTCTGCAAGATTGGTCTGCAGCGGAGAGACAGTGCGAGGTCCAGTGCCAGTAATGGTTAGAAAATCTATCTATTTCGTTTTATCTCTTGAAACAAAATACAAATAACATAACACTTAACTACATTGGTCTGTTACTAAAATTTTACATGACATATTTCACGAAGTGACTTTTTGTTATTTGAATAAATAAGGAATTAGCAATATCAGATCATCGATCATCGTACGATTACGTCATGCAACTGCAACATGTAAACAAAGTTTTTCTTTTATTTCTAGACTCCCGTTTCTCAGGACTCTCGACATCATCGAAATCATTTTACAGCGACGGAAATATTTCCATAGACCAAATACGCGATATCGCGCGTTCTATCCGCCGACACGAGGGTTGCCATAAACTCAGTCACAACTCCCCGAAATACACCCGAAAACAGTGCAAAAATTGTCAAGTTTATTCGAAATATGGAAAATATTACAACTATAATAAAACATGTGTTCGATATCATTCGAAATCGGAGAAATCTGAAAATTTGGACAGCAATTATCCTACGTACGTGAGTACGTTGGAAACTCCACCAAAAATGCCAGACGAAATGAGTACGAAGAAGGAGTCCTGCCTATGGATGAGAGATGTTGCGTATGGCAACATGTGTTGCGGAAAAAAGTATGGATATGACGGCAATGAACTGATTTCGAATAAACTGTTACAAATTGTAATAACTATATTGGTGTTTATTATGGCTGTGTGGTACGTACTAGTCATCTAACTGCTTTAATCTTTTTATAAAATTATAATTATTACAGAAAGCATTCAATTAAATAAAGTAGAAGTAGTTAGGCTACCTAACAACTCTACCATGTAGTCTATTTAAACACAAAAAGTTTCTAATAACACGAGGGTTTTCTACTTTTAAGAATGTTATGTCAGCATTAATACTTTGATTTTATTTGATCCTATTAAATTTAAGATATTTTAATATGATGTAACATTTTGCAGTCTCGTCGTAATGTCAGCTCTATACTTCCGGGAGCACCAAGAACTATTGTCTATGAAAGAGATACGGATGCACGAGAAATTTTCAAACTACCCACATTATGGAAAGTTTAATTTGAACAATGCGCCCGTACATAGAGCAACGCCGCCTGATCAAAACCAAATCCAGGTATATAAACAATGTTCATGTGAAATGTGGTTATTTATTCTCCCTCTGGATTAGTGTCCAAAAATATTCCAGCTATGTTTGGCTATGGCCTAATTGGTAGTACAGGTTTAGAGTTGCCAATAGTTTGGCCAAAATATAAATGAGAAAAAGGATACTAACAAATAAAACTTTTTCAGAATTCAAAACCTCAACATGCAGCTACGAAGAAAACAGCGAAAGGTGATTATTCAATACATTTGTTTAAACCATTAGAGTCTTATAAAATAAATGAATCAGTACCGCCTCCGATTTCTGTATCTGTTTCATGATCATTTCTCAATCTAATAGGCAAGTAGGTGATCAGCTTCATGTGCCTGACACACGTTAGGTTTCCTCACAATGTTTTCTACCAACTTGCGCATGGCAAATGCAGAAAAACAGTCTGTCTTTTTTTAATCTCTCAATATATGTATTTGTTAACGAAAAGTTTTATTTTAGAGAAAGGTCCTCACAAGAATCCGGAGTTTACATCAATAGATCCACCACTACCGACTTTGACAACTCTACATGCTTCTAGAAACTACGTTAAAAATGTCTTACGTGAGTATTTTCAACTTCTGAAATAAAATAAATTCTCTGTAGTTATTAAGTGTTAACAGTGACTCTTATATATAATATAAACTTATATAAAAGTTTTAAATATACATTGTATACTCTATATAACGAACTGTGCATATTTTGACGTTACTAATAGTCGTCGTTAAATGGTATGAAGAAAAATCTTTATCATAAAAAGAAAAAGTTTATTTCAGACTAGTGTTAGTAAGATATAGAACACAATTGTCAGACTGTTATTTTCGCCTGAAGTCTTTTGTTTTGTTTTTTATTGATATCTTGCGATATTGACCCATCTTCGTGATATGTAAGGAAACCCCAATATGTAAACAAAAGTACGGATTGCTTAGAAAGTTCGGTACGTATGATGCCGAAAATTAAGAAACACAATAAAGCGACAAAATAACGTACACAGCTCCGTATTTTAACTAATTTCGGTAACTAAAATTTACTTTTTATTGTATATTGTTAGTGTAGTTGTGAGTGTATCATTGAATGGAAGACAAGCTAAACCAACAAAATCTAAGTGTATTCGACGCTTTAGGTTGTCGTCGAAGCGCGAAATCGACGGGCGTTAGCACTGTGTAACATTAAAATACTGTCAAAATTACTGAATATGAGGGGTTAGGCCTTGTCGTACCCGGACTAAATCCAGGAGATGATAGAGAAGGGATAAGTTCAAAGTACTCACTCATCCGACGAGCATGGTGTATGTCATAAAAGTTTATGAAGCGAGACAGGTAGAGGACCGTAACGAGTAGAGGTCCGTGGTCTCTGCCGTGAGGCGTGATAATATAAATAAATAAATACATTTTAGTGCATAGTCCAATTCTTCTATTCCGTTCTACGTCTACTGGCAGTAAATATTAAGATGCATTTCATATTTTTTTGATTGTCATATCTGTTTTTGACGGTCATAAGTGTACCTATATGAATAAATGATTTTAAAATCTAGATAATTAACTTCTGATACGCTACAGTGCAGTAATAGTTAGACAACGATCGATCGAACGCAATCGGAAGGTCGAGTTCAATACCTGGCGAATAATAATAATAAATAAAAAAGTGTTTATTAATTTTAAGTACATTTGCAATCCTATGTGTAAGATGTGGTCTTTTACCTAAAATATACCTGTGTCAGGGTTCCCAGGCTCTTCCAAAACGAACGTAATTCTAAATTCCATAAAATAATTACATCTTTTATTTCATTTTTATTTTTAGAGATTAAATAATAGTATATTTGTTATGATGTTGTTTGAAGATACTGTAACTTGTCTTAATTATATAATATATAATTAATTATAAAAACACACAATAAATATTTTAAATTACTTATTTTTTATTTAATTACCAGACATGGAACAGACTTCTACGACCCCTCGTTGGGAGGGGCCCATTTCTATCAGTCGCATCGCAGACGTCATTGGAGGAGGTTGTGCATTCACTATCAACACGGACAATGAGTTGGATGCGGAGTGTCAGGTAATTAATTAATTGTCCTGTTATTGAACCTTAATTCAATATTACAATTCCTGATTTATTTTCTGCCTTTCCACATCTCGCAAGGTCCACATTTTAGCTGCGTACAGAAATATGAGCCTTCGTATCTTTTGTTATATTCCTGTTTCTCCATTTCTTTAACATCTTGTCCGCTACCCTAAATTACCTCCAAAACATTTATGTTTCTTATTTGCAACAAGAGTAGGGTCGATTTTTTTTAATAAGTTGGTATTTGAAGCTAAAGTTACAGAAGACGTAACATTTTCTATAAAAATATCTCAAGATTACCGATATCTTCTTTTTCTTGCTGCCATCAGGATATTGGAACATTTTCTCATTGGTTGATGAATGTATTGGTAAGAATAGAAATACATAGTATCGCTCGATATAGCTTAATACCCAACAGTAGAATTATTAAACCTTTTCTTTTCATAATATATCCCGTTGGTTGCCATCACTATAACTTAACTTTAATTGTCTTGCAATTCTAAAGCCACGAAGTGTATAATAGAAAGCATACGGGACCAGAAATTTACAGCATTGGTTCGTACAAACGAATAGTTTCCTGATTCATCTTTTAATTGCAGTCATCGTGTCTAGACGCCCCGCAGACCTATGAAAGTCAAGAACCTTTGGAGCGCGGAAAACCCGACAAAGTGCTCAATGAAACCTACTCTAGGCCACTAGAGCCTATTATCAAAGAGAAAATTATTACACCAGTCATTGGTATGTATTATAAATTAACAAATGAAAGAAAACATAACACATACAGTATACACATAATATAACATAACAAAAATCTTCCAATTAACTTTTTAGCTGATAAAAACACATCGGAGATAAAAGAGGAGATGCAGAAACATTTAAAAGAAGAAATAATAGCGGAGTCGAACTTCCTAGACGCCAAAAATATTAGTGAGGGAAGAATGAAGAGGGAAGTGGAAGTGGGGGAGGAGGGAGAAGGGATTTTGAAGAGCAGTTCGGAGGAAATGATACTGAGTCAATCTGACGAGATTGGACGAGGTTTGTGTTTCATTGATACTTGTAGTGTATATAAACGAGAATTATCTCTCTCAATTGTATGTCATTTGATGTAAAGAGAAACAATCTCTCTAGTCACTTAATTAAATATACCTACATCACAAAATATTCTATAATCATTTGTGATATATGAAACTTTAAAAAACGTGGATCCTTTTCATAATACAAAGAATAAACAGGTCAATGGAAATATATTATGGTATACGTATAATTTTTATATTTATTTAAGTTGAAAAAAATAAATAATATAAAATAACAATAATAAGTTTTGGATCGTATTTTTCTTTCGTTTCGTCCTTGTTTATATATTTATTTCTGTAATCAATATAGGATATATTTAATTGCCTTTAAACATATATTTATTATGCAATTTATCCACAGAATGTGACACGATATCAGTGGGAATAAGCAGTAAATCGATTTCAAATATAACTGTATTCACTGAGTCAGTTTGCGCCCGCGCACCACACAACTATACATACTCTATCCCGCTCTCTCATTGTTTGCATCATAAGCACGTTGATATATTATTCAGGTAAGAATAATTGTACGAAAAAATACTAATAAATTTCAAGATTCTTAAATAATTGTAAAACATAATAATATTATATTTACTATTACATAGAATATTATATTTACTATTACATAGAATATTATATTTCTATCCACCTTTAAATTTTCGCGTTCCCTTGTTTGTAATTAGACATAGACATAGACGTAATTAGACTCCTTCTTAACGCATAGACCGATTTTGTAACAATATGTTGTGTACACTTGAACGAGTGGATTCGAAATCTAAAATAATAAATCTACAATTAGATGAATTTTTTTTTTGTATTTAAGACGTATCAATAGAACGTCTATCTGGCCCGCTACTGAAAAATAACGGAGTAGTCAACCGACTTTTTTTAGTTTAGCTTTAGTAACATTATCACTAAACTAAATATAAGAAACGATTTTATAATAAAGTAATTTGTAGATCGTCAAAACTGCGCGATCTACGTCTATGTGATCTCCAATGCAAGTATGACTCGAACAAGAACTGCCAACTTAACAAGGACTTAGCAAAGCCTCTTCCGAGCATGGATGCGTGGACGTCCAAGCTCACACTCGAGTGTAACATGGACCGCACGTTGAAGTTACGAGGCAGTTTTGTCCCCATCAAGGTTGGTTCTGATCTATTTCCGATCTATTCCGTGTTATTTTTGTTTTAGGGTATATATTAGTATGTATATTTTTTATACATAACACAATAGTTTCAGTCGATTGTTATTTTCAAAGATTCCTGTTGTTCAATCGTACTCAAACTGTTTTTATTTTAGCCTAAGTGCCAAATTAGCCTTTTAAAGGCCTACAACCTAGGTTTACAATTCCATATGATAATTATTAGGACCTATATAAGTATACTAGTTGAAAACGTATTTTTATTATATTAAAAATACAGTGATGACAACCTTTTTAGCGTCTGGGCCTCAGATGTTTGTATCTGGATAAGTTTATTAAAATACATTTTATTTCCTAGGTAATTATAAAATATATTCACTATAAGAAAACTACACTTAGTGGAAAAACGTTTAACTTCAAAATCTATTTTAAACCATACTCAAAATGATAAATAAAAATGTTCTCCTAATTCTTATGTTAGTTTATGAATTATGTTTAGTTTTAAATACATACATACTGAATAGATACTTTTCACAGACGATTTAAAAAATTCAAAGAGATGTACATAATTGGTAATGTGTTAGGAAAGTGTTAATTTGTTTGATGCAAATTATGTATTGAGATGCAAGTCGTGTTACAGTATGCAACCATTTTAATAGATTGTCTTTGATTTTAAATAATGTTTGGTCGATGTTTTTTCTCTCTTGCATTTATATTACGTCGCATTAAAATATTTTAAATGCTATTGCTAGCGCCTTAGTTCAAGTTCAAAATATATTGTATGCGAAGCAATTTGGAACAAAGTCTATCCTCAATGACTATTTTATTTATCTGTTCACACTTATATTCACACAAGAACAAAATAGTAATTAATATAAGCGCTTATTGTAAAATCTTCACGGTTTTTATTTTAGTTTTTTGTATACAATTATGGACGGTTTTATAATATAAGTATATTATGTAATATAATAATTAAATTTCTTTCCAGGAATTATGCTACTTGAATTCAGAGAGCAAAATACAGTTCGTCGAATTCAACATACACATTTACAGAGATTGCCATAATTAAAAATAAATGGTAGAAATAGTGAAATACATTCCCAAAAGTGCAATTATATTATTGTCCGTCCTAGACATTATTTTATATATAATGGGAAATAGATTTATATATAGGATAAGAAAATACTCCCAGTTATCATCCACACGTTACGTTTAATGTATGGATTTTGTCTAATGTTGCCAGTTTTTATTACTAAAATAACTTCAACTGATTTCGATATTAAATAAGTTTATGTTGTTTTGGGTTATATCTAGATTTATGTCACGAAAATCCATTTTGTATTCATTTCTTCAGGTCTACTGCCTATGGCTCAGTTGCAAATTTAATTATTAAGTTTAAAAAATCATGGATATTGATTGCCTTTAAAATAAGAAACAATGAATTCCTTAAAAAAACGGAAGCTTATCTTATTTTTGCAGGAATTTTGCGTCAATTATTTCCCAGTTACAAAAAATATCAGACCTGTTTGTGTCTGCCCCATTTCCTTTTACGAAACATCACTTATTAAAAATAAGTTAGATAAAAACAAATAGTTATTTTTGTACCTGTATTTCTATTTTAGTCTTTCATTTATATTTTTAGATTTTGTTTATACAATATAAATTTTCCCATCAAATACATTCTGAAATAAATGTTTGAATAGAAGTCCATAAAAGAATATACATAAATTGATCTTGAAAATAAATAACGTGACAGAACAATATAAACAGCAAGAAGTTCTAAATCATACTTTTTTGTACAAATTCAATATGTCATTTATATTAAATATTTCACAGAATTATTTATCTGCAGCACAAAATAGGTGCTATTTTATTGAGACTTCGTTTATTTCACTGTGTTAAAAATAAAGTCGCCATAAGATTTTGCTTTAATGGTAATATGTAGGTAAGTGTATAGTACCTTTGAGAATCACATTAAGTTAGGTTTAATTGGTAGACATCTTTGAAAGTTCCTTTGTTGATTTTTCCACGTAATGAATTATTAAAAAGCGCAACTCCATTTAGAACAAGACGTAATGTTTATAGAATACATATTATATAGTTTTAATTTATTTAAAAGATATCTGAAATGAAGTCCTATTATATTTTCACACATTCCTAACGTACTTAATTAGTATAAGTTGAGAGTATTTAGTAGTTTTAAGAACTACTTTAATTGCATGGTAGCTTTATATGGCAACATTGAATTTTGATTATGCTCATTTTAGGTTCGTTTTTATTGTTTTATTCATACTGCGGTTCTTCTTTTGCATTTTTCATAAACTTTTGTATGCCACGAGAATACAAACTTATTTTCCATTGATAAAGGGGAAAGGAAAGGCAAAAAATCAAATAAAGAGATGTATTCTAATTAATTTACACATATTTGTATATAATCTGTTCGTATGAAGGTAGAAATTTTTCAAAAGTCTCTAAAACTTAATAAGCAATTAACTTATTTTTACCTGATTAAAAACAATCGAAGCCATAAATTATTTCGTATTACCAATAATTTATTTATTGGATAAGGGCAGATTTGGATTTCCTATGAAATCGACAAAGCATTCAGTTAAAGTTGGCCTCCCACTTTCTTTCCACAGATCGGTGCCTTAATTAATATGTAAATGATTTCAATGGAATTTTTTATGGAATTATTGGAAGACATTTCTGACCTTTGATACCTGAATTAAATCACTCATTATTCGTACCACATTAATAACAAGGTTATAAAAATACCGGTTCTGAATTGTATGAAGTATTGTAAAAAGCATTTTTTTTAAGAATCTCATATTGATTTTAATAGAGTAATTGGATGAAAAAACAATAGTGGAAAATTAATTTAGAGGTAAATTAATTCTATATTTATTATTGTGTAAGAATCAATCACAACGAAAATATTTTTATCACATTTACTTAATATTTGATTCAATTTTGAATCAATGAATATAATTGACATTTCACGACATTATCCTTTTCGTGAACATGTTACTTGTCAACTGCACCGTTTTGCATACTTTGTATTGAACTAGATTAAACGTATGAGTCTTGCCATTAGAGATGGCAGTTTAGATTACATTTTATCAATATTTATATTTTTTGCATTATATTATTATTTATATGTAAAATGTTTTTTGCCATTTGTTTTCGGTGCTTTGTATGACATTTAATTTTAAGGCACGTTATATATTGTAATGTAGATAATACATTTTTTATGTAATTGATTTTTCGATTATTGTGTATCGTTAATTTTTAATTATTGATATGTAATAATTGAATGATCATTAAATGTAGTATTATGTAGAGAAATCTTGCAATAAAAATATGTATTAAAACGATATTATGTGTTTACTTTTTACTCTTTAATCCGTTCAGTTATAAAGAAATTTTAATCAAATATCACTATAAGTATAAAAAGAAAAGGTGATGCACTTAATTAACTATAATGTCAAAGATAGATGTACTTTTATATCATTCTTACTTCTGGTTTAAACGCTGCGTTTTTTAAGTTAGTTATTTTTAAATAAAAATTTCTGGCTAAATAAATTTAATTTATAAATGATAACATAACATCAGAAATATTGTGTCAATTAGAACGAAATGTCCACGCGCGGAAGAAGTTCAACGGGTGCGTACTGCGTGATCAAGACTGTTACGTTCAATGTTGCCAGTCTCTTCAATTTTCCCGAATATTGATTTTATCAATATGGTATATATAAAATGTCTCATTTGTCCTATTATACGTTTTTATTTAATAAAAAATATTTCCGCTCAAGTTGGACGTTGTTTAATTTATTTCAGTCCCTTTAAAAAAGATTTTAATCTATTCATTATTTTAATGTCTTCATCATATTTGTATAAATAAGTATTCTGTAGTGAGTGTAAAAGATGGTACAAAAGCGATCTTTTTGTGATTTTCTTTGTTGAAAACTGGGTAAGTGTTGCTTAAGAGTGGTATCCCCAAAACAGTGAACAGTAATACCAGTTTAAGGCGTGCTGTCGCGAATATTAAACGTTAGTGGAGTAGTTTGTGAATTTGTTTACCAACTTCATTTGGGTAAGTGAAAGTTAAATAAATATGGTCAGGCGTTTCTATTTTACTCAAATATTATTAGGGCAAACAGAATATTAATAGGCAGCTTTAGGGTTTACGTCGATCTTTCGTATAGGGGGCAATGTAATAGTAATTACTTAAATGTTTCAGTCGGCCCATTAAGTTTATACGTTATTTTTATTAAGAGATTCATGTTACCAAAATATATATTTTCGTTGAAGAATTTAAGAATTATTCGAAAAGAATCATGAAAATGTATAATTTCCTTCATTTGTATTAAAATTCCAATGCATGTTAACACAACATATACAATATTATTTTTAATAATATACCTATCAATTTCTCATATAAAGAAGAAGAAAGGAAGACTTACCTACTTGATATTATTTTGATATTTATCATTAACATACACTCGCATATAGAAAAAAGGTTCGCGAGTGCTCTTTTCGCGATTTCTTAGAATATATTCATCAGGAATTTAGAGCTACGAAAGCAGAAGCAAGGAGGAAATATAATTACTTACTGCTGTTCTATTGGAAGTTTTATTGCGCCATGGTCGTTATAATAACTCTATCTATTTTACATAATTTAAATTAATTCTATTGACGTTTTAATTCGTATCTTGTAAAGGGAAATCTTTCTGTTGTGTTCAAAGCAGTTCCAAATATTTTAGAAATTTTAATGTCATTTTTATATTAAACTATTTTATGTGTATTATAACAGTCATGAAGTTCATTATTTAAATGTAATACTAAAGAGATTTTTTATTAAATTAGTATACGATTTATTACGTATTAAATAAGTTGCCAAAAACTATATTACATGAATTTAAAGGCTAAGACAAAACCGAAGGATGTATAGATTTGTATTTCATGCGATGTACCACTGACCTCAACTAATGCGGTGAACTAATTTTAATTATTGTTCCTGGTTTAGGTAAGACATTAAAGTCCAGAATAAAATGAAAATATATCCGCGGCGCTACAGCCTCTTAGGTCTGGGCCTCAGATATGTTTCTTGATCAATCTAATAGGCAAGTGGGTGATCGGCCTGCTGTTACACGCCGTCGACTTTTTGATCTTCGTTCGATATACGAGATTATATAGGTATAACGGTTCTATAAGTGAAAACGCTCAAAGTGGCGGATATTTGATATCATATGGAATCGGAGTTTCGAGGCAATAATAGCGTTGCAATAACATAATAGATAATGCACAATTCTTTCATACATTGCAGAATTCGTCTGATACCAAAGTTCATTGCATAAAAAAGAAATTCGCTGATCGAATTGATCAGGTTTCTTGTACAATTTTGGAAAAATACAAATGTTACATAACAAAAGTTTACATTAATTATAACCTTCTTTGTTTATGTAAAATTGCGGTTTGCGGTGGGAAAGCAGTATACAACTTTCTTGCAGAGGTTTTGCAATGCACAGTTGTAATATATACCTTGATTGTGGCGAAGTATTTATATTTAGAATATAAATTTAGCCTTAAATATAAGACAGTACAGAATCTGTCTCACTAACCTCTTTACGGTCAAGTGGTTAGTAAATAATTTGTTTCCTGGATAAATTCTTAATAATATAAACCAAATGTTCATACTATCATTTATTTATTTAATTATATGTCTTCTCTTACTTCGACTTTAGTATAGAGTTCAATGTTCTGGGACTACATTCCATGGGATGCCTTTTCCTTTTTTATCTCGACTTGAAGCTGCTGAACTTTGAAAAGATACTCCCGTTAAATGTGTCATTAACTGAGCCAAGCCTTTTTCAAAGCCACAGTTGTTTTGAGCTCTAGTTCGTACCTGGATGCCTATTGGCCGGAAAGACTACTAGCATGTTTGTTTAGAGTTAATAGGTAGAATAGGTAACCTATTTATTCGGGGTAGACAAGTTAAACGTACTGTGGTCCGTTTTGAGGTAACAGCCATGAAACACGATTAAGATAATAACCTCGTTTTAAAAATAAAGTAAAGAGCATACCTTTCGAAAGTTCAGATTCAGAATTGGAAATTAAATATTATTGTAACCATAAATATAATCGTAACGGATATGACATCCGTAAAAGTTGCAGTAAAGCCGAATATTGTTTTTATTAATCATATACTTTCATTATCTTAAAGTATCCCAGAGAGATCTGGGAATTTACTTAATTAAAGTTAACTTGAATACTACTTTTTCGCCAAGGTGACGGTTTTACCACGTTTTCCTTCATCTTATTAGATCGTATAATAGAAAAGATTATCAGATTATTTGTTTAGAAGCAGCTTGACAATTTTCTGTCCTTATTCTACGCAATATAATCGAGGAGACTAATAAAATAACTGGTCAAGGAAAACGGCATTGTGTAGAATTATATGTTTACTGAGTCAACGTAACTGTGAGAACTATTGTTTACATAAACAAGTAAGATGCAGTATATAATATACAAAGAGTACGTACTAATTCTAATAAAATTCTTCGCTTATATCGTCGAAAGAAATCTACTAAAATTTTCCATAGTTGAAAAGCCTCTTTTACATTGTTTTTAAATTACATAAGCTCGCATGTTATTAATGTTTGAGGTCACTGGCACTCTCTGGTCGGTGGAAAATTCCTCCATTTTTGTCGATGAAGGCGTGTGAACATCCGAGTCAATTTAAAGAGAGTTATTTTAAACTTTTGAAGTTCAAAAAAGAAAGTTAAAATTTTTGGCCCAAAATAATACGTGATCTTAACAAACCAGCTACTACATAAAAATAATAAAAGAGGACATTTAGTTTCTTTAAATCTAAATTATTAACATTTTCAGCCATTTCAAGTAACTTTTACTATAGGGTAAGATTTTTATAATACGTAAAATACCTTCCAAATGTTTCCCACTTTTTAAGCTGAGCCAATTTCGATATGTTCTGTTATGAATAAAGTTTTCAAGTACAAGCCAAGCTGTGTTGTAGTTTGAGTAACACCGCATCTATAATAAATTATACTGGCAATAAATAGGCCGATGCTCGTTTTATATTCTCCATTATACGTAACATAACACCTACTTACAAACCTTTGGTCGCGACTCCATCATTGTATAATTATTATTAAAGGTTCCTCATTTCGGCCGCGATTAAAAACAAATTACTGTCTTGCGTATTCCGACGTAATTAAATGTAAACTTTCGTTCACCCTAATTAATTTTGTCTGAGTTAATTGAAGAATGTATTGTACAAAGATATACCTACTACAATTTCATGACAGAAATACACGTAGTGAAACCAGAATCTCTTGGAGCTAATTTATTGCGAAATTATAATTGGTAGCATAAAATCATAAAGCGGACTGTCTCTCCAATTTTAATAACATTAAACATGATCCCATCCTACATATACAGAAAATGTACTTAAATTTTAATATAAAGTATTATCAAGACCGACTAGGTATATTCGGGACATTAGGCAATCTATGAAGATGATCTTTACAATTCTTCATCTGCTCCGCTTTATTATTTATTTCTTAAGAAATGTTCTACAAAATTATCGAAATTCGCTTATTAATTGAAACTAGAAAGCGTTACAAATACGTTTTGAATTCTAGCCACAGACATAAACTAACTTTTGCTATTCAGATGCATTTAACTTATCAGAGCTGGGCCGTCAAAAGCTTTTTTATTGGAATGACTCTGCTGGTTTCGGCCATTCAACTTCATTATAGACCTCGTTTAGTATCTACTTTCATCGTACAAATGTTCGTTTCGTAGAGATCCTATAAATTGGGCATAGAGGCAGGCAGGTTACATAACTTATTTTTTTTTGTTGCGATTCTTGTGTGCCAATCGGTTAATTTTTTTTCGAAAAAATCAAACTCGAATCTTCTGGGATTCAGTTTCCGTTCAATTATTCGTATAATATAGGATTTATTTTGTGATTAACGAGTTTAGGTTTTCTTAACCCAAAAATTTAATAATAATAATAATAATAATAATTTATTTATTGCACATTCACATATTATTACATTTAATATCTACTGTCACCTTTTAAGGATATTTGATTGGTTTGTTTGTGATTAGGTAATGTTTACCTAGAAATCTTGTTACATTGCGTCAACCACCTGTAATAATTGTTGTTTACCGATGCTATTAGACGCTTGTTAAGTTTGTTTTTATCATAAGCCAAGTAAATATTAAAATTTATTTTATTACAAAAAAGAATAGGTCATAGGTAGGTATAACCAGTGTGGCTTTCGCTAATTTTATTTTAAATTATTTTTTTGGCTCTAAATTGCCAATTTGGTTGAATTTTATTTATTTTTCAAACCATCAAATGTTGGATCAAACTGAGGACAGAGCAGATGATGGACTACTTGCCTAAAACTGATAAAACCTAAAACTGACTGAAACATGAAACCTAAACTTCAGTAGCGAATTAGATACAACCAAACAATTTTTATTTAGGAAGTTATGATTATTCCAATCATAACAATAATAAGATCCATCCACATAATTTTCTTAAGTTACAAAATACGTGACCACGCACGCTGTAAAGCACGCGAAGCGTCGGGAAAATTTAAAATTATTAATAATAATAAGTTTATACATAGCTTCAATCCGTAAAAAAGTGTTTTCATCAAATGTGTAAAAGTGTTATGTTAATAAAAGACAATACTAAATTACAAAATGGCTAGTCCAATAATTAATTTACGATTCACGGCTTATTGAACTTCATAAAATTTATTGCTATTTTGAATAAACTATAAAATGTATTCATTATACTTAATCTTATCTTATATAACTTATCACATATTTTAATTTTTTTTTGTAAAAAAAAATTTTTTAGTATAATATGTATTTTATTTGTTGGAATTATTGAATGTATGAATGAATTGAATTACATTACATATTTAATAATTGACAGAATGAGCGCTTTCAAATTTATCCGTTACAATTGACATTGAACGTTAACAACCGTCTAATTGGTATGGTACTATTAAAATTGCTTTGGAGTAATTCTACAGCGAGTTTTCAGATTTGACATATTATTATATAATCTCGTTATGTATACAATATAAATAAATCTAATCACATTTTTTTACAGACGAACATTATATTAAACTATAATTATGTCGGAGGAGTCGTTAGTTCGAGCATTTTACAAAGGAAAGAACTTTTTTATAACTGGCGGCACGGGATTCGTAGGTTTATGCCTTATCGAGAAAATACTGCGATGTATACCAGATTCTGGCAAAATATATTTGCTAATGCGGCCGAAGAAGGGCAAGGAGATCTCAGAGAGATTAAATGAGTTTCCTGATCATCCTGTAAGTACCTATTGTTTGCCCACAAATACTTAACATACATTAAGCATTTAAATTTTATAAGCCAAGCTTCTAAAATTTTTATTTACAATTCAAAATATCTTATTATTCCATACGTTGAAATTAAAATAACAAGCCATCGCTTACAATTACATATAATATGATGATTTTCTCCTGGAGATCATATGACTCCTTCACTCAGATGTTTACCTGATAATTTTAAGTACCTTACTATATTTCTCTTTAAAAGTGGTTTTTTTACAATTAAACAAAACTTTTAACATTTAAAATCGCACAGATAAATAAAAATAACACTACATAAGTACCATTTATTAGAAAACTTCTGTATTAGCTGAGGACTAGTTGGTAGTAGTAGTTCTAATAGTCAATAAAACTTTTGAAAACTTACTAAATTTCAGGTCTTTGAAAAATTGCTTGAAAACCACTCAAAAGAAATTTTCAAGAAACTTATCCCAGTTTCTGGAGATGTAGGTGTAGAGGACTTAGGTTTATCTCCTGAAGATCGGCAACTTCTTGTAGATAACGTAAATGTGGTGATACATTCAGCTGCTACCCTTGATTTTGAAGATGGCTTGAAACCGACTGTCAAGATCAATGTATTGGGAACAAAGAGAATTTTAGAATTGTGTAAACAGATTAAAGATTTGAAGGTAAGAAACTTAGAAAACTATAGACAATAAAAGAAAACAACTTATTTGACACCAAGACATCAACACCACACTGAAAAGTGTTTTAAACCAATGATTGTAGAATTACATAGTTTTACAGACTAAATTCTTAACAATGTATAACATTTGATTTAAAAAATGATATTAGTAAATGAAACCTCTTATTTATTTTTTTATTGCATAATATATGTTTTTTCTTAGTATGGATCTATATTAAATTACTTTAAGTGTTTCCATAGTTACCTGTAATATATATATATATATATAAGTACATATTTTGAATTCAGGTATTGGTGCATGTTTCCTCAGCCTATGTTAACTCATTTTTAAAAGAAGCCGAAGAAAAAATTTATGAAACTCCAGGTGATGTTGACAGTGTCATTAATCTTGTTAACCGCTTGTCCGATGAAGCTTTGGAAGATATGGAGAAGACGTGAGTAGATTATGCCTTAATTGAAACTGTTGAATATAATATTTTATACTGTTTTGTTAGATCTTTATAGATGTAACATTTTTCATCGTAGCATACAGCAAATAAGTTAAGTATGTTTCTAGGAGGAATTTTTTTAGGTTCAATGTAAGATGTATAAAAATTAAAACTATTAACACTTACAGCAAATTACGAATATTATTTAACACTTTTTAGCATCCTACGTGGACACCCAAATACCTACACATTCACAAAGCACCTTGCAGAACATGAAGTTAAGAACTGCTCAAATCTGTTCCCTTGTACAATTGTCAGGCCTTCTATGAGTGAGTATTATGTGAATAATTATAAACTAATGATATCTTGTTTAAGATGTGACTATTTGCAATAGTATTGATGTGTGAGACTTTATCAATTTATCATCATTATGTGGTGATGCTGATAAATTATGAACATTTATAAGACAAGTGGAACTGTATGGTTTTAAGTATTTCTGATTATTCTTTATTCATTTTCCAGTTGTGGCATCCTGGAAAGAACCTGTAATAGGCTGGACTTGTTCAAAAGTTGGACCACAAGGATTTCTTATGGGAGCGGCTAAAGGTAAGGTTTTTAACAGCCTCAATTACTTAGCATAGAATTAGTTTAACTAAATTATAAACAAACGTATTTTTTTTCTATATTTTATCTTTTTCATATAATATTTTGTGACCTAAGTATGATCTCTATTTTCTTTCATTTCTAGCAGAATAATTTCAAAATAGCTTTGGGGTCATTTCAAATTATATCAGTTATATCATTATTTTTGTACCAATATTCATTTTATTATTTGTAAGCTTCACTGAGCAAAAAAATATTAGTACGGAATATTTCACGGAAAAAACAATAATAATGAGGTTTCGCGCAGATTGTATTATTGTCATAAAAAAAATTGTGGGAAAATTAAATTTATTCTTAAACCACTCAGAATTGTTTTATTGTTTTTTTCTTACCACGGTCATATTTCAAAATTATACTCAGGCAATGGTTAAGTTGGATTTAATTAATAATATTTTTTAGGTGTTGTCCGCCGGTTACCTCTCTCAACAGAAAACATAGCTGATTATATTCCAGTTGATGTTGTTATTAACCAACTACTGGTAGCAGGATGGCACGCTGCTAAACAGACGTGAGTATAAGATTTGAAGTATGTCTTAACTAAGTTAATTAACTTAAGTCTTTCTTTTAACTTATTTAAAAAAAATATGATACATATAATTTTTATATATTTTTAGGTCGGGTCTAACAGTTTACCATTGTACATCCTCAACACAAAATCCATTCCGTTGGAGTATGCTGAACTCTGTTGTCAATGAAATGCTTCACAATTACCCGCTTAAGAGTGCTGTGTGGTAAGACTTTTCAAACAGCAGTAACATTAGTTCTAGTATAAAACTTCATGTGATTAAACATTCAATATTACTAATCTATTCTATGGCCTTATAGAATATACAGGTCATTGACCTTTATATTTATTCTATATTTGTGTATTTCCAATGAAATTTACACAAATTTAGAAAAATATTTGTAATATTTAAAACAGCACTTTAAAAGATATGTTTAAGAATGTTATTTGGTATTATTATATTAATTTTTTTACAATACATTTATTTTAGGTACCCGCATTTACAATTTGTTCCTTCACTCTTCCTCTTCCGTATATCGGCCATCTTTGTTCATTTCTTTCCCGCCATTTTGCTTGACATGTTACTAAGGATTACTGGGGGCAAGCCCATGTAAGTTGAATTTATGATTTTTCTATTAAAAAAAAATATTTTAGTGTTTATTGATTTGGTGAATTCGCTTTTCACAAAAAATGTATTTTAACCCGAATTTTAACACTAATGGCAAATTAATTAAAAATATTTTTTTATTTTTTTTATTTTTAGACTATTCCGTCTACACAAAAATGTCTGGAATTCCTTGGGTCGTTTGGAAACATTCATTTTCTCGGAATGGAGGTTCCATAATCCTAATACAAGGGAATTGGCGACTCAGCTTAATAGTGTTGATGAAGATTTGTTCTATATTAATATATCGTCTATATACGTGAGTGCGCCCGCCTATTATAAATCATTTTAAATAAATATATATAAATGTATATGTGTTTTAATAAATGGGAATTAATATTCTTCCAGTGGATAGAATACTTCGTGAATCTCCATTTGGGAGTGAGGAGATATTTGAACAAAGAGAGTGAGAAGACAATTCCTGCCGCAAAAACTAAAGATGCCATGTGAGTATTTTACATTTAATTTATTTTCTGACATTCATCAGTGTACTTGTTTACTTATACGAAGAAAGTTATTTTGACTTTAACTTAAATATATATATTATATAATGTCATTAAAAAGCCAAACCCACTTAGCTGCTGAATCATTTACATCTTGAAGTTTACGGTGAAATTACAATTTAGTTTATATATATATATATATAACCACCTGTTTAGATAAATTGTTTCCTTTTCAGATTAAAAGTCGCCCATATTGTATGGCAAGTTATGATTATCACCTTGCTGTGGTTCATTTTCGCCGCCATTTTTGGTTTCACAATGCTCCAAAGTTTTTGGGCTCCGGCGATTATATACTACTTGTACACGTTGCTATAGTTTCAACTATCAGTATTACATTTTTACACAATTAAATTTAGAAGCTTTTATGTGTGTATTAAGAGATTTTGTCTAATAATTTTTTTTAATTCTTAAATGCACAAATTTTTGCCTCTGCTAGTGAATTCATGCCTTAATTTTATATGGTGGTGGTTCACAATTTAAAAGGGATAATTTTCAATAATTCCTGCTTAAAATATTTTTTTTATATGCAACATAACAGTATGTAAGATTTTACCTATGTATACTTACATTTAAACATTTATTAAGACCTTTATAATGAGATAATACAATAATTAATTTAAGTGTTTTGTAATACTTATTCTAAGTTAATTGGTTGTTTTTATGTATAAAGAATCTTTGCCAAGGTATTGAAAAGTGCATAGAAAATTATATAATTTTTAAACTATTGAAAAATAATTATATTAGGATGATTTGTCACGTTTATTCTGTTAATTATTTTAACAGAATGATCAGGACAAAACATTCAATAGCTACTTCTACTGATATTCTACTGTATTTTAGATCTGAATCCGTCCTTATAGCTATAGGTTTTCTGTCTGATTTAATCTTTGTATTTTGAATGTGTATATGGTAATGGTGAAAAACATTCCAGTAAAATAAGTATTAAATTGTTATTTACATATTGTATTTTATATTGTTTTATTTTTACCTCAGTGATAAAATTTCAAACATAATTTTATTTTGGAGGCCATTCTAAATGCACTTGGGTCACGTCTAAAGCCAGAAGATCGATATCGGCGTTCAACGCGTGCGAAAGAGACGGATGCGTACGAGCCAGTTCGCCGTGTACGTACTCCTTAACGTACGTTCCCGCTGACGTACGAATTGAGAGAAGAAAAAGTTGGGGCTGGTCTGAAATAATTATAAGTACATTTATTGATTGCCTTAACATCTCGGTTAGATTAAACAGTTTAAATTGGGATCTTTGACCATTATAAGTTACCCATTTCACAAAACAAATATTACGTCCAAAAACCTCACCTGGCACAATCCTGGCCTGTAGGTCCAGGATCTCTCTTTTTCTTGTGAGTAAAGGTCGTCTATGTAACACTCGAATTGGGGTTTTTTGAGTGATTTGGACCCGAACGGGGTCTTCCATGTCCGTATTGCGATATTTGTTTATGTAGTCTATATCTTCTTGGGTTACTGTTACGGATTCTGTGATATTCTAAAAATGTACGACATATTACAACCATAGTCCTGATAAGGCATCAGGGTATCCTTGAAATTAATTAAAATATATTTGATAGCATATCGCTTTTGAAAACTCGAGAAACTCAATTTAGGACACAATATGTTTTGGTCCTAAAGAAGCATCTATAGACAATGGACTAACAAATTTATTTTTATAGCCAACCTAGATACATTTCTGCCTCTTTCATTGGTATTATTTTTTATTGGTGAGAACATGACCAGTTTAGTTAGATTCAGTGAATTCGATTTGACATACAGGAGTTGCATTTAGCGCAATTTCAGTCTCGACATAATATAATCGTGCCGGTTTCCTCACGATGTTTTCTTCCACCGAACGAAAGAGTGTTAATAGCGAAAAAGAAAACCCTTGAAAGGGTTTCTTCATCAGGGATCAAGGCGATGAGCCCAATACTTTAAGTAGTTTATACGTACGTCGTCAAACTTGGAGTGTGTCAGTTTGATGCATAACGCCTCGTAAGTCTTACATTTTGTTTCTTCACCTTTTTTTAACTGAATTAAATCGTCTCTGAAAAAATATTTGTAGTTAAGTATGTCGTTAAGGGCCAGACGTCCTGGATTCGATCTTCGGTGAAACAATTTTTGTGATACTATAGGTTTATACGAACGTGCGTATGCATATGCGTATGTCCTCAATAGAATTATAAAACCAAACAAAAGATATTTAAAATTTTTAGTATATTATGGACGTTAAATGGGTATAGAAGTGTATAGAAGATAAAGTGAAACCTATTATTCTATTTCTAAATAGTGGATTAAAAAATTAAGTAAATACGAAAAAACAACTTATCGAAATAGGTTTCACTAAAAGCGGAATCGCAAGTGAAAGATATATATAAAGATAATAATTATTTTTTAATTATCTACTCTAAATATATACTCACTTGGACAAGTATGTCAAAAATTTCACAATTACGTCACCACTCTTGGACACTTCAGCGCATGCACCATTTAATTCCTCACTAGTAAGTTGCCTTATTGGATCTGAAATCTATTTAATTATTTTATGAAACCGCAGGTAAATTACCTAACAAGCTGTTTAAATGATCATGATCGATCGCATACTCCTATTTATTTATACCCGGTGGGTGAATACTAAAATTATGTTTTTATTATTTATTGAAGCAACACAATCATTAATATGGTAAAATTATCTTAACCACGATTAATGAATAAAATGAAATCATCGAAGGTCTTTATATTTGAGAAAAACAAATTAAAAATCAATTTTATAGATACATACTTCGATAGCAAACGGTCTTCCATCGCCCAAACATCTCACGTCAACGTCTTCTCTTCCAGCCGATATAAATTTTAAACGGGTCTCCACATCAGAGTCAGACAAACTAAGAGCACACAACGAAGATTGTTTAATTTGGGATCGAATCAAAACAGATGTGTAAAGTAAAACTTCTTTGTTTTTATTTATTTATATTATCAGAGAAATAGTGGGATTTCAATATAATAAAATAATGTTCTAATTTCAAAAAAAAAATTTATATATATTTGACACAGTTAATTTTTCAGTTAAGTTATCATCAGAGCTTGCTAACAGTGATCGAAGGCAGATGGGTGGAAACACAACCAAGAAGAAACTCATTTTCACAACTTTTGTTTGAAATTGATGTATCTGCATTTAATAGTGATATGGGGAAAGTTTAAACTATTATTATTATTCTAAAACCTTGAAGATCTAAACTTACTTTAATAGTTTCGCGAGAGGCTCAAATATTATTTCTTCCACTGAATTCGGTAGAACTCTCACGTTCTTCAAAATCCACGGCGTTTGTGGTAGATTTCTGCTTAATTTTATATATCTGAAAACATATCTTTATTAATTTTCCAAATGACGAGGCCAGTTTCGCCTGAAACATATGTAAAATTCATAAGCATTTTTTTAACAATAACAAGATTGGAAAATATGAATAGGGAATAGCCATGTGTATATATATGGCTTAATTGACACAAGTCAAATTGGGCAATTGGACTAACTAAATTGTTTGTAATATTATTTAAAAAAAGAGGTGCCTCACCTGCCTCCCAAATAGACCGGCGCATGCGCACCTACAACACTAACACACTGCGCGTGACCTAACACTGTTAATTGTGCACCTGAAGACATTAAGTTTGAGAGCTTGACATCTTCTAGAGCCTGATATTAAACAATACATATAAATTGATTTCTTAAAATAATGGGTCAGTAAATGATCTCAACATTTATTTTCCTTTGGAATTTGGAAATAAGCTAAGAATGAAACATAAAATATAAGATGAATAATACCTGTTCAACTGACTGCCTCGTGAATTCTGTAGGAAATCTCCTCTTATATTTATTACGGTTTTCAAATAGACCTGGGTTAACTTTCTTTAATACTTCCAACTCCTGAAATATTGAATATTGTTAATTCTTTTATTCATTAAAATTTACTACAATTATGACAAAAGAACAGGAAAAAAATATTTATATAGCACTTCTTTGAATAGAAACAAAATAAAGAATAACTCCAAAAGAAGCAAGCAAAATTCTATAAGAAGTAGTAACTTCAGACTTAGTTAAAGGTAAGAAGCTATCATTATAACTGTATAATGGATTGTAATAAAAAAAATAATATTATATATAACTTAATAATCCCCACCTACCTGTAAATCATCTGGATAATCCAAATGTACCATAATGAGCAATGGTGAGTCCAAATCAAATGACTTGTCAATAACATCAGCGACTTTAGGTCTAAAGGACATTTTCCATGCATCCTTGAGCTGTGTGTATATAGCTGAAATTTTTAAAAACATTATTGTTGTACTAAAGTTTAATATTAATTCCATAGACAGGCAATATAATAAACAGCTTCATAAACTTTTTGCAATTAATCTTCATTATATGCTAATTATTTCTATACTGTATATATATAAATATTTCTATATATTATAGCATATTTTATTTCAAAGTAATTACTCACTAGGATCATATTCTGGAAATGCTTCAACAATTTTTAATGTTATTATCTTCTCTCTTAAAATAGTTGATATGGGAGCAGAGAGACCACAAGTGTAGGTTTTGCATTCATAACTGAAATTTTTTAAACCAAGTATAAGTCAAAAAGATTTTGACACAATATTTAAAAAATTAATAATAAAAGATATACCCCTTCTTTAAAATCATATCTTTGATATCTACAAATGTATCTCTCCAAAATTCTTCTTGCAACACTCCAAGACAGCTTACACATACATCCAATCTACGTTTCTTACTTGGTGGAGTTTCTCTTTTTTCTTCATAATTTTCTATTATCTTATCAACAACATTTATGGTTTCATGTTTTTCAGATTCATTTCTATCCAAAATATGATTTGAAACATTGATTGTTTCTGTATCTGTCTCATTATTTTGAGCTATAGTAGTTTCACTAGTAACTATACTATCCTTATTATGTAGAGTTTTGTTCTTAGCTGCATCTTGAAACTAGAAATTAGTATACATTTTAGTACAAATATTTTATCCATTTCTGTATAAATAAAATGAGACACAGTTATGGTTCAATATAATTACTAATTTTATATGTCTCACAATCTTAAAATGAAGTTATTTATGTCTATACATATAGTAATATTGACATAAAGATTCTAATTGTTGTGCTTAGTAGGTTTGTTACAAATAATCTAAAAAAGTAACTGGACTAAATTAAAAATATATATATTTCAATGTTACTGAAATGTTTATTTATATCTATTTTATTAATTTGCATTATGGGTCTGTTATATTTAGAGTAATTAAATTGTTTATGAGAATAAACATACCTGTTCTACAAATGTTTTAGAATTTTCGTAAACACTATATTTCTTGTATCCCATGTAACGAATACAGCATATATCACAACAGCCAAGATTTTTACAGAATTTAAAAACCTCTAAATGATTCATTGTACAATTATACGTTAAACTGAATGTTTAAACTTATAGAATATAGATATTATTTACCTTACCACGCATTGTTAGGTTAGAAAAAAGAAAACAAACATGAGCTAAACCTGTCAGACAGACCTCAGACTTTGCTATGCTATGTGTCAAGATTATTGACATTTCGCAGCAGCACGACAATGGTCATTTTAATTCTTCTTGGAGTTGGCTAAAGACCGATTGAACGCGTCGCCGTAGGAGAACACAGCTTCGCCGTTGCACTGTGCAACCCCGTGTATAATCCTAGGCACGCAATTGCTTCAGCGGGGGAACAGGGGTTCAAGCGTCTAAAAGAAGGGATGCTGACGCATTCCTGCAAGCATTGTACCCGGACAGCTTCATAAAACATGGTAAATTGGCCGATGTCAATGGCCCTTGCTAAGCCAAGGTCAATTCGACATCATTCGTGATCACGTGGCTGGATGCGGACAAGGCTAAGCTGGTACCGTGTCCTGCCTCGGGCGATATTTGGTGGCGCCGTGGGGTTTTAGTGGGTTTGCCCAGTAGCAAGTCCCATATAACCTTTCACCACCAGGCAACCGTGCCGGGAAAATGCGTGCCGGGAGGGTATGCGAATACGCATACCCTCCCGGCACGCATTTCCCCACGAAAAAAAGAGTATAATTGACTGTATTCCACCTCTCCTCCTCCTTCCCCGTATGGGTTCGTGTGACTAACTTAAACACGTTGCATTAATTGCACTTTTCGTAGACGATACTACTTTACATTTTACAAGTGGCAACCGTCCTCTTCTTGATCATGGCTACGACGAATCTTACACTCAACATACACTAAAAATATCCGATAGAACTTGAAAGTAATAGTTTAAAAAAAGTTACTCAAGTACACAGTATTTAGGTAGTTAAAATTCTAATAACATTAACTAGGTAACATAGTCAAAGTCAGAAGTCAAAAATCATAAATATGCAACATAATGTACACTTATGAATGTCATAGAAAGAAATATACATTAAATGCTTCTAATTTCAGTTCTCAAATCAAGAGCGTAGAACAGAAGAGAAGAACTAGCAATAAAGTCTCCGCCAATCTTTTTAATCGCTAAGTTTTTTTAATAGTCGTGGATATTGACGATCGCTCCAGAGTCTGGAAATGCAGCCGAGAGATTCAGTCGCGTTACTTCTTTATACTGAAGCAATTCATATTCAAGCACTAGGATCGTGTAAATATTCATTTATATTATAATCAAGCAGTTTTAATTTTATGTACGATTTAAATGTATTTATTGGCAACACTTGTATCTCACTAGGGATTTTGTTGAAAAAAAGTATACAATTTACTTGGAAAGAATTACTCGTTTGATGCAGCCTTGTGGTTGGTGCGCTAATCTTGGCTTTATTAGTATACCTAATTATGGAAGCTACTATTATTTTTAAAGATATCTATATTTTTCCGCACATATAAAATATTCTCAAAATTGTATTGACTTGCCAAAGTCTTTGACTTAAATGTAATTGTATATGTAATTCCTTAAACTTCCTTCGGACTGTCTCCCGTGGGGATAAGACACAAGTCGCTCTTATAGCCCGCTATTGCAGTACATAATATAACAATCTCAGATACTTTTCAATCAGATCGTGATAGCCGGTCAATCTCCTATCTGCATCCCAATAACCAAACCCTACGAAGTCTATCCATTTTTGGCGACGGATTGATAGCATTCTCTTTGCTCTTTACACTTATATTTAATCATCAATATAAACTAAATAAAGTAAATAAAACCGTTCAACTAATATTAAAACATACATGTCTATGTTTGAAACATATCAAATAGCTTTTAAATTATTTTAAAAACTGGTGTAAGTAAAAAATTTAAGATAGATTATTGGCGCAGTTGAACTATAATTTTCAAACAAAGGTCTATCTACATACACCGATCCGACCTACCATGGATAGCTTGTATGGAGCGATGGCTATAACAATCCGTCGATATGTTATTGGCACATTTTTATCAATATATCTATCGCAGATGTTCATCTGATTCACAACTATGTAGTCGTGTGTTTGATTGCTGTTCGAACAGTGTGTGAAGCAGTAGGTATATGTTAATGCAAGATTTAGAGTAAAATTCAGTCTCCATAATAAATCGCACTTCTGTAACACATAGGTCATAGATGGTTGATATAATTTGTAGAAAACCGAAACTCACATTATCCTGTTCGTATACGAAGCACACAAGTACCTACTACATTTCTGTTATTTTAAGAATTGTTGAAATTTAAGTAGTAATAAACATTTGCATCAAATTTGTGTAATTTTTAAGCTTGAAACTCTTTTAACATAAATAAATACAACCTCCAAATGTTCTCTTAAGGGTAAAATAGTTTTAGTTTGTTGAAATCGGCAAAATTTTGTTTATTTTGTGAGTTGTCTTCTACGAGTTATTTACTTTAAACTTCGTTAAAAATGTGTTTGTTTAGAATAAGATTATATTTCTGATAATATTATTATATTCTAATTTAAAAATTCGTTTTGATTTTTTTAAGATTACTTTAGAATTAGATTTCTTTTTATTCAATATAATCTAATCACAGTTAAAATAATATTGATTTCGTAATTTGTAGTTATAGGTAAAAATAATAATACGTTTTCATTTATTTTGGCTCTACAAAAATTATTGAATTTATGTCACTTCTTAAATTAATTAGGATCCTTATAAAATAGAGTAAATATAAATTAAGTTATTTTCGTTATACTTGCAAGAGTTCATTATTTACTCAGACCTTTTTGTCTAAATGCCGAGCACCTAGTAATAAGCTACTAGATTCAAAAGTAAAATGAAGCACGTCAGAATTTAAAAGTTGGCTTTTAAATTCTCAAAATTTAAAAGGATGCTGGTCAGAAAACTGCTAACATCTTACCGCAATGTCGAGCACGGCAACGATTAAAGATACTTACATAACAGAGTGAACCTAGTAGACTCAAATTAGGACGGCTTATAGCGATGTAAATCTTGTTAGTCGCTCGTATATAGGTATTAAGTTTCTCATGTAAGTAAAGTATATTTTTGTTATGAGAAATAATGCTCTTTAAACACAAGGTCACGCATCTCAAAGAGCTGCTGAAACAGCTTACAAGCTGAGCTTCATACGTTATTGACTGCTACAGAGTCCCATAAAGATTCGCAAAGAAATCGTGTTTTAAATTATTTTTTGTACCATGGTAATGAATTGAATTATTTGCACAGCATAAGGAAATATAATTGTTGTTTTCAAATGTCGTCATTTGGAGTAGATAATGAGGCAGTTAGGGCTGGATTTTCCATTACGTTTACAATCCAAGGATAGTGTTACATATAGTATCATAGAATTACAGATTTACTTTTTGGGAGGTGAAACAGCGAAGTTGATCGCAGGTCGCAAGATATTCAAGAAGTTGAAATAGATATTACTTTACGAATTCAAATTGTTGCACAATCATGACAGTCTTATTAATACTTTAAAAACTAAGCAATAAATTTGATATGATAAAGGATTCACTGCTGTTCTAACAATGTGTTTTTTTTTACGGCAAGATTTAGAGTAAAATTCAGTCTCCACAATAAATCAGGGTGTATGAGAATCAATAAACCTACCACTTCTGTAACACACACAAGGTTGATAATTTATATAAAACCGAAAATCACATTATCCTATATAGCTAACTAGCGACCCGCCCCGGCTTCGCACGGGTACAATGCTGATACTACAAACACTACAGAAAATCTGTAGTGTATGTAGTATCTGTGTATGTGAAAAAAGAGATAGACATATACCATCACGGACTTTTCTGTAGACCTTTTCAATGTGTACAATACTTAGTACATTATTTTGATAAAACTCGTAGGGTTCAGCCTGCGTTTGCAATGTAAGCGGAAAAATAACCTCAAAAATAACAGTACTTCTCCACTATTTAATGGATGTTATTATACATATAAACCTTCCTCTTCAATAACTCTATCTATTAAAAAACCGCATCAAAATCCGTTGCGTAGTTTCAAAGATTTAAGCATACAAAGGGACATAGAAAGCGACTTTGTTTTATACTGTGTAGTGATTGTTCTTAAAGTTCGAGACCGGGTGGAGGTCACCACAAAAAGGTGACACCCGGTGCGGTCCGCCCCCCTTTGCTACGCCACTGGAGGGACCTTTTCGGTATATTAATACTGGTATGTAATGGACCATAGGGTAAAGCAAAGTCGTGAAAGCATCTTCCCGCGTGATCGGTGATTTCAAAGCCGAGCCAACGGGCATGGTGGGCGTTAAAATCCCCAAGTTAGACGATTTCACGATTTCAGCGGCAGGAAACCTTTCGAGCAGGGAATCTGTAGCCATTTGAATATGCTCAATGAGTCGGTCAGTTTCATCATTTCCGCTATGGGACCTATACAGGCACGCACAGAATCGCGGATGGTCAACACAGTCAACGCGTAGCCAGAGGTTAGATAAGTATCTTCCTTCAAGCGTCCCGAGGCGACGACAACAGATATCCTCTCTGACGTACACACAAACTCCCGCCCGCGGCACAAATGAATGTTCCAATTTGTACCCTGGGTAGGAGAGGTAAAAAGTTTCAGCCGGGGAGGATATCTGAGTCTCGGTAAGGAAGAAGGCTTCACAGTTTCTAGGTAAAATTGAACTGCGTTTAGGTTAGAATTGAGCCCCCTAACATTGGTAAAGTCCACTGTGAGCGTCGAAGGGGTCGGACGCCCAGAGAGATTCCTCTGGGGATCACAGCGCGGGACACAAATGTCAACTGATTTACCAACCACGCCCGATCAAGCCGGGAGCTTACCTTACCCTCCAGTGATACCTACAAATCGCCTCTGCAAGATGTTTGCCAGTATCTGTACAACAAACAAAATTTTTGTTACTTAAAATATATCTCTCAAGCAGGACACTGATAAGCATGCCTTCTCTTGTAGAGATTCTAAGAGCTTTATTAGAGTAGGTACGCCTTCTCATAAGTTGAGCCTGAAAGTTGCTGTTCTAGTCCTATTGTAAAAGGTACACGGCTACTCTACATTAGGTATAAAAGGTGTACGTAGGTGTTTATTTTAGAAGAACAAAAATTCTGTAGGCAACTCTATGTGGCAATCCCGCAGAATCTTCTTGACAAAAGATAGAAAAAATTAAAAACATCGTGCAATAGCTATTTATTTTATATAGATATATTGTATGCGATTAATTTGTAATTTTTTTAGCTTAAACAACTTAAAGTCCTGCTGAAATTCAATATTCCATGCGAACGAAATCGCGGGCACAGCTACTGTAACTATATTCTACTCTCTTTATTCATACAATTCCTTATTCTATATTTATTTTATGAAACGTGGGAGAACAATGGAAAAACCACAATGACATTTAAACTATATTATTTTCCCCGTACTGACTCATTACACCCAAATACTTTCATTACTAGCCTGATATATCAAAATATATTTATTGTCTATCAGTATACGTCTTACTCACATTGTTATTCATTTTACTTGTGAAAATCAATAACGACGCGTTCGCAAATTTAAATTCTTAAATTTTATTTGCAAGATTTTAAAATTGTGGTTAGATTTTCAGAACAACATGGAATATTTGAATAATGGAACGGTACTTTATAATCACAGGAATTTGACTTTATTACATTATATAGTTGATATAGGAGCGGCTTTTGGTATTTTATTAAACTTAGTAGCATTAGCTTTTATATTATTTGGTAATAAAGTGAAAAGTGGAAAACAAAAATTACTTTTCACAATATTGTCTCTGAATAACGGAGCGGCATTGGTAAGTATTTCTTGAATTTATATTAAGTACATATTTATACTACTTATATAATATATACGTAGTATACCTCCTAAAATAATCAGTATATTACCGTTTATATCAACTATCGAAGAAAGTTTATTTTCATTTCAGTTTCGTTATATTATACGGTTCAACTAGGTCGAGACTGACGCAATAAAAAATTACTGCATTCGACATACGGGCTACCCTTAATTACTCGCTATCCGGAATGCAAAGGAGTAACTGTGGATTTTTTTATTAATAATTCGCCGTTTTTTTTTACAGATTAGTCTGTTGTGTGCACAACTATTGAATCAATTAAGCCCTACAGGCAATAAAAGATATTTCTGCGCCTTATATGTTCTCGCTCGTATGTTTGGCATAAATGGAGGTTGTACTGACATTGTCATAGCGATAGACCGGTTTTTCGCAATAAGTAACCCGATTTCATATTCTCACGTAAGTATATTCCCACCTATATATATGATAGGTCTCTGAATCCTTGTTTGATATCCAAGGCGAAAATAATATTCAACACCACTATCAATACGAACATAAGAAGGACTCGACTCATAAATATATCATATATTAGATACATATATGGGGAAGGTTTAGATATATATCATTTTTTAAATTTTACGGGTTGTTCGAGCGAAGCCTGAGCGGGTCGTCTCACATAAAGTCATACCTAATATCCTTTTTTCAGCGAATCACAACATCTACAATCCGAAGACTGCTATGCACAATACTTTTGCTGGCGTCTTTGTTCACTTTAGCCCCTTTAATGGGCCTAGGCGCATACTATAGCACAGAAACGGAGACTTGTACAACTTACGTGGATCATACAAATGTTTTAGACTACGCGTATGGTATAGCATTTGTCACTTTTGGTAAGTTTTTTATAAATTACTAAATATTCTGAATATTACTTATTTTAAGAGTGAGAACAAATAGATTAAGATAATACAAAGAAGTAAAGTGAAATAATAAATTTTGTTAGTCTATTGCGCGCTTTTAAACAACGCGTCGTATTATTTACTGTTGCTCGTGTTAGTATTTTGTTGAAGCATTAAAATACTGAATCATCTGAACATAAATAAAGAGGCACTTACTTATCCTTACTTTTTTAAGTCGAATGTAGAGCCTGACCTTGAGATTCAGAGTAAATGTGACACTAAGTGTGATACCCGTGTGTGTGTGCGTCTTACTTCGTGTCGAAGTCTCGTCTGTGAATCTTTCCCTAAAAGTATACTCCCAAGTTCGAACTTGATATTTTAACAATGTTACTTTCAGGTTTTTCAATATGCATAACCCTTGTGGTATGTAACATAGGTGTTATAACAACATTATCTAAATATAGATTATCTTCCCCATATAACAAATGTAAGAATGAGAAGAAGGAGGAGTTGGTTTTCAGCAAAATTATTGTGACCGTATCAATCCTATATATTATGTGTTGGTTACCGCATTTGGTAAGTTATTTAATGCAAATTTCCCTTTAAAACAAGGTATCTCAAAATAAAGTTAATATTTAGTTGAACGATTTAAAATACATCTTGGATCAAAAAAGTATTTAATCATTATAGTATAATTAAGTAATTAGTTTTGAAGATCAGACACCAAGAAGTCGTCTAACATTTTAACATGACGCTCTGAATTGACTGTAATTGTGCACCCCTTTGGTCTTCAAAAAAGTAATGGCCGATAATTCCTTCATCCGAAAACGAGATATTAGAAAAGCGCTCAGTTAAGTCAAGCCTCTGACTGGAATCTTGGGGCTTTAACTTTTGCTCCAATTGAATTTTGCAGAGGTGCTTTAGGTCTGCGTAAAATGCGGTGTAATGAACATCTATGCATTAGAGCACTTTACAAAGTTTGTAAACTTTCTTTCTTACTGATACCTGGTTAAATTGTTTAACACAATCTAAAGTGTGCAATCTGTGTGTGACGCAATCTTTAGGAAACACTTTATGTTATTATTTTCACAGATAACATCTGCCCTGTACCTGTCACTTGAAGACGTAAAGAGTTTATTGCATTTTAAAAAAATTGCCAATCTGTTACTGCTATTAAATTTTATATTAAGTCCTATCATTCAAATTTTTATGCTGAAATGAGATATATATACAAAATGTTGTAATGTAAATAAATGTAATTTCGCTTTAGAATTGTATAATGTTTAGTATGTAGTTGCTTCAGGAATTCGTAATAAGATTAACATTCCGGTCTACGCTCCTCATCAATGACCGTGTGGCAGTGATGTCGACAAGCAAAGGCCTCAGGGACGGTCATGCCAAAACAGTTCAGGCCGCTCCTCGAGACACGTCGCAATTAACGATATCATACGCCGATCCTTTGCTACGGACAATGTACCAAGTCAACTTGAGGCGACTGGCATTGCATGAGACGATGGCAAGAGACCGTACAGTATGAGTTTCATTCCATGAAAGATGGGCTGGATGCGGGTATGGGATGCAACCAGTTCAGATACGCTAGCCCCTTCCCATCTACTTGAAACCAACATCAGAGCTGATGCGGCATGTCAAGCGGCGGAAGAAGCTAAATCATTCAAATACAGGGATCTGTGATCCGGAATCTGGGATCCGAATATGATTTTGTCCCATTCGGTGTCTATACCATTGGTCTGTGTGGTCCTAGCGCGCTAGGGCTTTGTAAGTAAAATGTAAATAACAAAAAGGGTAGTCGACTTCACAGGAGATCGAAGACTGATAGCTACCTCCGACATAGAATTAGTCTAGCTATTCAAAGGGGGAACGCTGCGAGAATCTTCGAAACCTTGCCTATATCCTTTTAAGACTCTAACATACGCCGATGACTTTGAGGATTTGACCTCTACTACAAACAATAATTTACTAACGCCATCTAGTCTAACAAAATAGTGAATAGTCTAACAAAACTACGTGAATACGAAACCAATTATTAGCTAAATATAAAAATTTATAAATAAATATTGGTCTAGAAAAAATGGTGGCTGCCAATTATTTAACTAGTACATACATGATTTTTTTACATGTTTAATTCGTTCTGAGGTTAAAACTTTTTAATGTCAGTATTGCTAAAATACCGAAACCGAGTCATCATCATCAGCTGACGATGGACTCTGATGGTTGGTACTGGATCTCGAGGATGGTAAGCAGTAGACATACCGTCATTGAGCTCGTTGTAATCAGCTCAGCGAAACGATACTAGAAATGTGACTATATGAACCTGATGATGGACTCCGAAGGTGAGTAGTGGATCTCGAGGATGGTAAGCAGCAGACATACCGTCATTGAGCTCGTTGTAATCAGCTCAGCGAGACGATACAAGAAATGTGACTATATGAACCTGATGATGGACTCCGAAGGTGGGTACTAGGTCTCGAGGATGGTTAGCAGTAGACATACCGTCATTGAGCTCGTTATAATCAGCTCAGCGAGACGATACGAGAAATGTGACTATATGAACCTGATAATGGACTCCGAAGGTGGGTACTGGATCTCGAGGATGGTTAGCAGTAGACATACCGTCATTGAGCTCGTTGTAATCAGCTCAGCGAAACGATACTAGAAATGTGACTATATGAACCTGATGATGGACTCCGAAGGTGAGTAGTGGATCTCGAGGATGGTAAGCAGCAGACATACCGTCATTGAGCTCGTTGTAATCAGCTCAGCGAGACGATACAAGAAATGTGACTATATGAACCTGATGATGGACTCCGAAGGTGGGTACTAGGTCTCGAGGATGGTTAGCAGTAGACATACCGTCATTGAGCTCGTTATAATCAGCTCAGCGAGACGATACGAGAAATGTGACTATATGAACCTGATAATGGACTCCGAAGGTGGGTACTGGGTCTCGAGGATGGTTAGCAGTAGACATACCGTCATTGAGCTCGTTGTAATCAGCTCAGCGAGACGATACTAGAAATGTGACTATATGAAGCTGATAATAGACTCCGAAGGTGGGTACTGGGTCTCGAGGATGGTAAGCAGCAGACATACCGTCATTGAGCTCGTTGTAATCAGCTTAGCGAGACGATACTAGAAATGTGTTATATGAACCTGATAATGGACTCCGAAGGTGGGTACTGGATCTCGAGGATGGTAAGCAGTAGACATACCATCATTGAGCTCGTTGTAATCAGCTCAGCGAGACGATTCTAGAAATGTGACTATATGAACTTATTAATATTTAATATTAAATAAATATTAGGTAATATTTACTATAATACCACTATATTTCTTTGAGTTTATTGAAAAAATAATCAATTTCAACGATTCGTCTTCCAGTTGAAATTTTAAATATTTTTCTTGGTTCTGAAACCTACGAGTGCAGCATGTTATATCTAAGCCCGAAAATGAAATCAGAGTCAATCAGACCCAGTACCCACCTTCGGAGTCCACGATCAGGTTCATATAACACATTTCTAGTATCGTCTCGCTGAGCTGATTACAACGAGCTCAATGACGGCATGTCTACTGCTTAACATCCTCGAGATCCGGTCCCCACCTTCGGAGATCATTATCAGGTTCATATAGTCAAATTTCTTGTATCGTCTCGCTGAGCTGATTACAACGAGCTCAATGATGGTATGTCTACTGTTTACCATCCTCGAGATCCGGTCCCCACCTTCGGAGACCATTATCAGGTTCATATAGTAAAATTTCTTGTATCGTCTCGCTGAGCTAATTACAACGAGCTCAATGACGGTATGTCTACTGTTTACCATCCTCGAGACTCAGTATCCACCTTCGGAGTCCATCATCAGGTTCATATAGTCACATTTCTAGTATCGTTTCGCTAAGCTGATTACAACGAGCTCAATGACGGTATGTCTACTGCTTACCATCCTCGAGATCCAGTACCCACCTTCGGAGTTCATCATCAGGTTCATATAGTCACATTTCTAGTATCGTCTTGCTGAGCTGATTACAACGAGCTCAATGACGGTATGTCTACTGCTAACCATCCTCGAGACCCAGTGCCCACCTTCGGAGTCTATCATCAGCTTCATATAGTCACATTTCTAGTATCGTCTCGCTGAGCTGATTACAACGAGCTCAATGACGGTATGTCTACTGCTAACCATCCTCGAGATCCATTACCCACCTTCGGAGTTCATCATCAGGTTCATATAGTCACATTTCTAGTATCGTCTTGCTGAGCTGATTACAACGAGCTCAATGACGGCATGTCTACTGCTTACCATCCTCGAGATCCGGTCCCCACCTTCGGAGACCATTATCAGGTTCATATAGTAAAATTTCTTGTATCGTCTCGCTGAGCTGATTACAACGAGCTCAATGACGGTATGTCTACTGTTTACCATCCTCGAGACTCAGTATCCACCTTCGGAGTCCATCATCAGGTTCATATAGTCACATTTCTAGTATCGTTTCGCTAAGCTGATTACAACGAGCTCAATGACGGTATGTCTACTGCTTACCATCCTCGAGATCCAGTACCCACCTTCGGAGTTCATCATCAGGTTCATATAGTCACATTTCTAGTATCGTCTTGCTGAGCTGATTACAACGAGCTCAATGACGGCATGTCTACTGCTTACCATCCTCGAGATCCGGTCCCCACCTTCGGAGACCATTATCAGGTTCATATAGTCAAATTTCTTGTATCGTCTCGCTGAGCTGATTACAACGAGCTCAATGACGGTATGTCTACTGTTTACCATCCTCGAGACTCAGTACCCACCTTCGGAGTCCATCATCAGGTTCATATAGTCACATTTCTAGTATCGTCTCGCTGAGCTGATTACAACGAGCTCAATGACGGTATGTTTACTGCTTGCCATCCTCGAGACCCAGTACCCATCTTCGGAGTCCATCATCAGGTTCATTTAGTCACATTTCTAGTATCGTCTCGCTGAGCTGATTACAACGAGCTCAATGACGGTATGTCTACTGCTTACCATCCTCGAGATCCAGTACCCACTTTCAGATTCCATCAGGTATCAGGTTCAGCAACTTATTTTACTTGGTTGTACAAGTTGCACTTGAAACTTGACAACTCTAAATTTGAGTTTTGTTTGGGTAGGTACTTATATACATATACTTATAACATACAATAATTTGCGAAGTTCATGTCCTCGCCTCACTTGATATTTCTCTTTATATTTTGGCATTTCTAAAAAAATCCGCGGGTAAAAACTAAAATACGCAAATATTTAATTATTATTGGCTTCGACACACAAGCGTAGTCCTCCCGTCGCAAAGCGTTGAGGTGGACTGAAGACAAGCCGCATGCAGGGCTCGCGGGTGTGAAATTGCGGAGGGAAGCCCATTGCGCTTGAGTTTATTTACCTTTTATTACTTTCCATGCCCAGGAAACGAATTAATACAAATTTTTTTTTATCAAAATAATAATATATGCTATATCTAATAATACGTGTAAGATTAAAATAAATCGCATAAACCGTTTTGGAGCGAATTTGTAATTTATGTCTAATCTACGGTTCGATGGTAAATTTTTTTTTGGGAAATTGGTATTGCTTTTATCTTTTTTGATTTTATCAATCGATACAGTAGCCTTCAACCCACAATATATATTTTTTTCAAATGTATATGAGCGACAGTTCTTCCAACAATTTAATTTAAACTAGGGCTAGTTGACCGATTTGAGCACTGTTCAAGCCTTAAGAATATATTTTAGTTATTATTTTTTAGGGTTAGTTATTGATTTTTGTTATATTAATTAATGTTAGATGTGGGATATACGATAATTATATAATATTAAGAACTTATTTTTTTATTTTTTTTTTGAAAACCTTTTTTGAACCATAATTCCACTACTCTGGTGTTGCTATAGTGTTATCAACAGACGAATTGCTCGATCCAGGGATCTCGGTCACTGTAATTAAATTTAAAATAGTCAGTGCAATAATATCAGTGGTCCTGAGACAAATATGGAAACAGTCGTATTCGTTCAAACCGCTTTGATAGTCTGTTTTTACCTACCTACTAAATAATAAACCTACCGCTTTCTCCCAGAGTAGTGGCTTCCTGAGGTGCGCTAGAAGATAGCCTTGTATTGTTTTTCGCTTTCCATATGCTGAGGATAAAAACCATGATACATTAAATATATATAAATACATAATATGGACGAACAGAATTGTGGTCTTGAAAATTCATAGTTTCCTCACGGTCCCGCTTTTTACACAGATTGCCCTTATGAAATATAACCTGCTTTTTTCGTCTAAAACGATGGCTGGTGTTGGCTACAGATTTACGTCTGTATGTGCGACTCTGAACTTATACTTTTACTCCGTTTTGGGCAGGTCCAAGCTGCTGCCAGAAGGAACGACAATAAGGTTTCTACTTATTTATGCTGTGGTTCCAACAAATCATTATTGAAATAGTAAAAATTAAGACACCGCAATTATTTTTTACTTTTTAAATACAAATGCCTTTATTCAAATTTGAAAAATCAGTACACTACTACTACGGTCTTCGATTTATGTATCTATTTTATGATACTTGACAATCTAATAGGTAAGTAGCTATTGGCTTCTTGGGCCTGACACACGTATGCGCATAGAAAGAAAGTCCATTGGTACAGCACAGCCGAGGATCGAACCTACGACCACGGGAATGAGAGTCGCACTCTGAAGCCACTAACAACACGGCTTTATAAATGCTAAATTACTTACATTAAATACGCAACTTACAATGTCATTTTTGTTTTAGGCATGTATCTTGCTGCTTTTGCTCGGTTTTCTAGGATTTCTCTAAAAACCAAAGGTACAAAACAATGTAAGATGTCGTTAGGTCTACGAAAATAGATAACAAATAAATCATTTGGATTAAAATTACAGGGGAGTTTACTTTGTTCTTAAAAGGGAACATTTTGGTGGATAATAATATGATTAGTAATTAAAGTTTAAATAACTTAGACGAAAAATTACATACTTGAGTAAATTAACACTTATCATAGCGCTTGGCAACCTGGCTTCCACTGGATTGCTTACAACAATTATTGCATTTTCCAATGTTTTATTTTCGTTATATTTTGGTGTTTTCACATCGTAATATTCTACTGTTTCTTCAATGTCGTAATACAAATCGTTTGGTATTTCCTAAAAAATAATCAGTATCTTGTATCTCTCAATATCTTGAAACTAACAACTGTTTATAGATTAAACAGGTCTACGCAGATAGACATTTAAATTGTTATAATTGTCTGACTTTTAATTTTTTAGCAGAGAGCAGAAGGAAGTTTCTGCAAAATTACTATTACCTTGTGCAAACTGGGAAACAACTTCAAACTCTCCTTAATGCTCATTCGTCGTGTAGCCTGCAAAGCATGTCGTAACACACGTCTCACGGGACCCAGCCCTTCGCTTTGTCTGATGAGCGATAGCAGACGCAGAACGGATGAATAATCCCAATCCTCAGAATCTAAGTAGCCAGGTGGGGCGTTGGTGACTTTGGCTGAAAGTACGGCGATTTTAGTCCTAACGTAATTCTTCAATGTTATATCTATAGTGGCTATCTTACCCTTTAGCTGGACATCTGGAATTTTCTGTAAATCTTGGATAAAGTTATGTCTATGATATTCCACCAATCGGTCTAGCCAGCCTGTTTTCCGTATGTCCACGCTACCCTGGACCAGTACCAGCATGAATGCCCCTACCCATTTCTGGAGATATTTTAAATCTTATATTAATAATATTTTTAAAACCTAATTTTACTATATAAAACTTACAATAGGAAACATTATAATGTTAGATAATACTTATATTTTATTGTTTAATTACACGGATAACAAATTTTTAATTATTCGTGATAGCCATAATGATAACATTACTCTTTTATACAATAATTAGCTGTTAATATTAAATTATACCTGTATATACGTGTAGAAACGTATGTATAACTACTAATTCTACTGTACTTACTACTTATAGTGTAGTAGATGGTAAAAATTACACAAATGGTAACGAGAGTCACAATGGGGCTTTTAAGCAAATAGACCTTATTCATTAAAATATATCAGTCCTATTGCATCGATTTTTATTTTATTTTTACATTTTCCTTCAGAACCAGAAAACAGATGGATTAAAATACATACAGTTATTACACTTTACGCATTTTAGTGGCACCTTCAGTACTGGTTTACTAAATATTAAGAATTACATACAGTTTACATATATTAAACGTAAAAACAAAAAACTAAGTTATTCAAGTTGCAAGTATTCACCGCGAATAATCTTTTTAAATTCATAAATATGTAGTATTGTGAAAAATATCAACATCAGATCACACATAATAATACTTGCACATTCTAGCGCGCGGACCATTCTGGGATACATTGTTGTTATTTGTGGGTACTATCATACATAGTTCTGGGATACGCATATAACCTTGATGTCAAGTTTATCTAAAATACTTTTGATGAATTAAGGGAAGCCAAGTTAAAATATCGACATTTAACTTGGACCGACTTATATTTATAAGCTAATTGGATATAATCGTCGTGACGCCAAGAGGCGTTAAACGCAGAAATTGCTTAGTACAGCTTTCTTTAATGCTTTTCTTAAATTAATTAGCTTTTTATTTTATGTCTACAGTAAGACGGAAGATAGCTTACTAACATAATATGACAACTGTTAAGTTCCTCTGACAATGACAATTTTCAACACACAACTGACTTATGACTATATGTCGCGCTGTGTTTACTTATAACTTGATTACTGACGTGTCAGCTCACCGTTGTCAGACGTGTGTACCTACAAATATTTTGAATTTGTATTTTCAAAGAAAAAAAACAAAGAACAACAATAATTTCTTTTACTAGCATTAAGACTCCTCATATTATTTTAATTATTTAAATCAAATATTTTCTATATTGTACTCTATTGTGTATAAATTAAATAAAAGTAAATTAGTGAATGTAAACAATAATTTATTTTGAAACAATGTGTGTGATATTAAACAATGAATGAAACGCCCGAGTAGTGTAGGTTTAAGATTAATGAAAAGAAAATTTTTGCATTTTATTACAATGAGCGGTGTTCATAGAGACGCGCCAATCGGTATACAATTTTTAGAAAAGTTCAATAGTTGGTGGTGTCCGCGATGGCAAATAAACAGACTGAGATGGTATGTACTATATTGTTATACATATTATGTTAAACAATAGGTCAAAATCTACAGTAGTGCTTGTATAATTAAAAATGAATCTTTTAACAAATAAATGTCTAACTGGGAAATAACTTATGTGTGCTTCATGCTTAGCAACTGTAATTACTTACATATCGGCACTTATGGAGCATATTGAATATTAATAGTTAAATAAGTTAATTAAATTGATATTATCAAAATTATAGTCTAGAAAATAAATTAAAATTATGGTATATACCAAGTTAGTTTGAAACTCAGTACATATTTTAAAGGAATATAATAGTGTGCATTTCTTTCATTTAAATTTATAATGTTACAGTAATTATTTATTACTATTAAAATTTTGCTTATAAAATTAAATATATTAGTGTTTTAGATGGTGTATTAATCTATTGGTTTTGTTTGCTTAATGGGCTTAAATATTAAGTTTACCTATCAAATTTATTCCCTAATTACAGTTCTGAAGCGATTAATGCAGTAATAAATCTTTATTGATGATAAGATATTAATCAAAGACATTAAAAGCATTTTTGTATATCTTATCATTCTTAGTATAGCATTACTTCCTCTACTAATTTTATATAACAAGAAACATGATCACAGAACAATAAGTTTAAATTGAATGTTAACAGTTGAATATTTGTTTAGAAACAAACAAAGGAATAAGATGTTTTGTAAAAACCTACTTAAGTATGTTGCATATATAGTGATTCCCCATTTAAAACTAGGTTGTTAAATATTATTATTTAATAGTTTAGATCTTTGGGATCAACTCATTTATTTAGAAATCCTACTCAATAGTTTATTTAATTGAACTAATAAACTACAATAGAACTTGACCACTTATTATACTTTGTGTCACACGTATATTGTTTTGGATAGTGTTCTCAATCACAGTTTCCAAATATTTCGCTCTCAGAATTAGGTTATTCTTTAAGAGTAATTCAAGATGTGATAGGACTCGCAAGACCCATTATCTAGTAAGGCAAAAACAAATACATTTGTTTATATTTCACTTATAATTTTTCTTTTTTAGAATAGAATTTCCTTTTTCAGTAAATTGCTTAAGCATTATTTGTCTTTCCGTCTCCAGATATAAATGTGTTAATATTTTTACCAAGACTTTAATAACGTTAATTTGACCTTAGTGATTCAAACTTGCATATGGCTATGTGCAACGATCGTATCGTCCTCGACACGGATTTGTCTAGTTTTTATGAATGAACAAATCAACAGATTAAATTCACCATTCTCACGGATTATGGACGAGAACCCGTATTGATTGCAATTTTAATTTATTTTAATTAAACCAGTGCACGCTTTGTCTCCTCCAAAGGCAGCAATAATTATCTCGACTATAATACGATTAAATAAATCTTAACGCCAAAAGTAAGTTCATCGCTTCAGTAAGCGCGTGTTTGACTTATTTGTTTAATTCGGAAATTCTGGAATCGAATTTTGGCAAAAAATAGATTGGGTTTATTTATCTGTAAAGATAAAAACTGATGATGTATTATTTGGTGTTCACATATCTAAGTTATATTTTATCATTGAAAATATAACGATATGCAAAACACATAATCTGAATTATATATATTGTAAGCACCCCCTTTGATCTCTTTATCAGGAAGTTGGATATATCGGAACTTAAGATGGCTTAGATCGTTAACTGATCTATTTAATCAGATGTTTTTTGATTATTAAAAGGCGTTTGTCTACTGTTCGACGTAATAGGTAATTTTCCATAGAGAAAAGGCGGAACGTTAAAGATAATAATTTACATTTGTCACATGAATTTAATTATTTTCTAACTTCACGAGGCTAATATGTAATATGTGCTTCTTTTACAGCTTTAACTGGGAGCTAAGAGAAAGATATTTATTCACAGATTAATTTTACATATAGGCGAATCGATACTGTTTATTAACAATTCGTACTTATTAATAATAGTTGAATACTTATTTGACACTTATTATTAAACCGATGTGAATATTAAAATAATTGAATCATATGGACAACACTCAAGCCGTAATGAGTTTGTTATTTGCTTATCATAAACATATATCACATATTAATACATAATATCACAACTAGGTAAGATATTAAGTAGTTTTACATAAAAGGTTTATAATAAATCCTAAATAATTTTACAATTGTCTAAAAAAGCAGCGATGACAAAAAGCTATAGAAAACAAAGATTACACTTAAAACATTTTTAAATAGCCGTACAGCACATATTATGTGTATACAAAACATAACACGTGACATCCGATCTGAATGAGTCACGGTCATGCATTTTATCACTAGGAACAAAAAATGAAACTTTATACTCCTCGAAAGTGTTATATTATATAGTTCACGTGCACCTCGCACCTATTTACTTCGCACCTTATTTTGCAAGAAAATTATATATTAATAGATATTACCGGCCCCGCGAACTTCGTTTCACCTTAATGCCTAGCCTACCTTTTTAGTACATACCAACATGGAACATTCTGCTGTGCTACCCCAGAAACTGTTCGGTTTTCCGAAATGAAAACTTAGATTGTTCTCCGAATTTTTCTCCATATGAACCTCTCATGAACTTTTTAACTAACACAAAAAAATAGGGGTCAATTGTAGAGGGTTGATAGTTAAGGGTTGTACCTATGTATATTTGTATGTTGTATAATAAAACAATTAAAAACAAAAATAATTGTTAAATATATAAGGTTTGAAAGATAAATAGTAGCCGATTCTCAGACCTACTAATTATGCATAATAAGTTTTATAAGAATCGGTCGAGCCCTTTCGGAGGAGTAAGTAATTAACATTGCAAACCAGTAAATATGTATAACCATATTTACTGGTTTGCTATAGCGTAAGATTAAGAAGGATGAGTAGTGAAGGGAAGTGGGTCTAATGGTGATAAGAAACGAGCCTGTTTCTCGTACTTCAAAAGTATATTGGATTTTGATATACGGGTGTCATACTTCTCGTACAATAAATGTCATTGATGCTCTGCGCGTACAGTTTTATGTAGCGATATGGTTATTTTTCAGGTACCAAGCAAGCGTACTAATTCTCACCTACTTTACATACATGACATATCACCTAACGCGAAAACCGATATCAGTGGTAAAGAGCATCCTTCATCAGAACTGCAGTGCGCTACCGCCACGGCCAGGCTTGACTGCCGCTGACGACCAGTGGTGTAATTGGGCGCCATTCAGTAAGTAAATACATATTCAAGTATCTATACCAATTGGCCTAATAGCTTCAATCTGCGACTCTTATCGATCGTAGGTTCGATACCCGGCTGTGCACCAATGGGAGAATGATGAGAGTAAATTTTTACAGTCAACCTTCTAGTTTTTTCCATGTTTAGTGTCGTTTTTACCACAAGCGTTGAATAATTTTTTTTTTACAGATTTTTATCTACCCTAAAGAAGTACATATAACTTATCACGCATGTACATAAGTACACACACGTTTTGAATTTTTCTGTGTGCGCCTTTAGAATTCGCTCGAACGGTGAAGAAAAACCGCTTAAGAACTACTTGCTTATTAGATTGAGAAATGATCATGAAAAAGATTCAGATATCGGAGGCCCAGAACTATCTAGATGGTAGCGCCTGACTGACTTAGCAATTCGACATATAGAATTTATTTAATAACTTGGACTAATTTGAAGGATTCAAAAGAATTTGGAGATGAAATGTTTTTAATATAGTCAGAAATCAATTACCCAAAACTACCCTCATAATTAAAATTTATACTTACAGATACGGATGACGCGAATACGCTTCTTGGCGCCCTTGACTCCGCTTTCTTATTCAGCTATGCAGGGGCTATGTTTATATCTGGTAAGACATATTGAAAAAGATTGTGTGTTCTCAAGAATATAGTATCTATTGATATATTGATAGATTTTTGATTAATGTTATTAGTTTGAATGTTGCTGGCAATGTAGTTACAACGAGGGAAATGAAGTGGTTTTATTTAGTTCCTGTAAGTTAAGGCTCGGTGACTATCCGTATGACTAGACGTTTGATTAGCGTCTCCTAATTTATATTATATAGGAGTGCGGCAAAGCAAACAATTATTCATATGTCGATCAAATGCACTTCGACCCTCTAAATGATATCTAAGTATATTATCTTCTCCTTATAAATATAAAGAATTTGTATTATTCTACGCAGACAAGGCATCAGCTAATTCAATAACGAATGTTTCGGATTTTAGGTATGATCGCAGAAAGAGTGGATTTGAGGTATTTCCTCTCATTTGGGATGCTGTTTTCAGCAATTTTATGTTATCTCTTCGGTCTCGCGAAAACATTTAATATACATGACATATCATATTATATCATTGTACAGGTGAGGAAATTAATAATTTATATCTATACTTATATACTAATATTATAGATAGGAAAGATTTGTGTGTAAGTATGTTTGTAACGAATTGGCTCACGAAGTACTGGACAGGTTTTAAAAATTCTGTCACCATTTGAATGCTGCATTATCACTGATTAATATAGGCTTATTTTAATAATGACAATATAAGGAACCCTCCCTCCCTTCTAAAACTACAATATGGTTACACGGGCACGTAGTATAACCTAAGCGAAGAAACATTTACCAATATGACTAACCGATGTTAATGGAGATTGTGGTACTCTACTCGATGCCAGCTGACTTTTGTGTTAATAAAACACCTGTACATTTCAGGCAGGTGCAGGCATAGCTCAAACAACTGGGTGGCCCGGCACCGTGGCCATAGTTGGTAAATGGTTCGGAAATAGTAAAAAGGGACTCATTTTCGGAATTTGGAACTCGCACACGTCTTTGGGAAATATATTGGGTAAGGATTTGTTATTACAGTAAATTTCGAATAGAAATTATTATATACCAACTAGTATGACGTAAATAAGTTTTTGCTGTTCTAAAAATAATTAATATTCGACAGGCACAGTAATGGCGGCTGAATATGTGGAAAGTGATTGGGCTCTGTCGTTCGTCTACCCAGCGTTAGTTATGGGAATAGTAGGCTTTCTTGTGTTTTTGTTTCTCGCTCCCGAGCCGAGATGCGTTGGTCTCACTGTAGAAAGACCAATGGTGAGTGTATTTAGATAACTTTAGATACATTCTTCTAAAGACTATATTCAGATACTCGCTAAACTCGGCGGATATTTCGATTGCTTTTCATAACTCAAAATCCACACAAAAATATTAAAATTTAGACCTTTACAGCCGAGCAGACAGGCCCGAAGGTCTGTTGATGATGAAGAGCCGTCACAGGTCATAGTCGGTGATCAGGTGTGTATATATTTTTTTATTTACATAAATTTTAATGATCGCGGTGACGCAGAATTTTTGAACGTTATTAATTGTAAATTAATATAAATGGATAAGGTTGAATTAAAAAAATCCGCAAATGAATGATTTTTACATCATTTTAAAGGATTATCTAAACATTGAACTTCTTCGCAGAATATGCCTCAATAATAACCTTTACCGCGTCACCTTTGAACCATATTTGGATATAACTATGTTGAATGAGGAATCTATTAATATACTAATATCACATAACTGATATCTGCACATTAACAGTTTGTAATAATCGCATGCTTTCCAGACAGCCAGCCTACGACCAAACCGACATTCTGCTAACTCACCCCCGGTAAGTTTCTATAAACAACTAACGGATATAATACTCAAAATTACTAACATATTGCCACTTTAAAATCCCCGAATAAATACACAGATTTTGAAAAAAAATCATGATTTTTGTTATTATTTAACAGTATCAAGAAGAGGAGCCGTCAGAATCGAGCGCACTCCTCGGTCGCTCTCGATCGCACAATGGCGCCGTCTCTCTCTCGCGCGCGATGTTGATACCCGGAGTGATAGAATTCTCTCTATCCTTGTTCTTCGCAAAGCTAGTCAGCTATACCTTTCTCTATTGGCTGCCGCTTTATATAAAGTCTTCCAGTAAGTAATTTTCTTAACCAGAATAAATGTGGACATGAGAATAGACTACGCAGTGAGATATAGTAATTTATGTCCGTATATAGTATGATTAATTCTATTAATAACATAGATATAGAAAATCAGCGATCGAATTTATAGGCACCGTGTGACCCCGGTCAACATATATCGTGATCGTTGAGATCTCGTCAATATTTATTTGTTTAACGCGGCAGAAATAAATTCTTGATTTCATTCAATAAATTTAAATGTGTTTGTTTATCGGGCATCCATTATAGCTTTATGGTTGTTAAATGTTTATGACATAATAATGCTTCACTAGATTTTACACACTAGTTTTGTTGTCTTTTATGAACTAAGTGTACAAATATATAATACCTTATAATAATGCAAGTGCTAAGTAGCTGACTTGAAACAATGGCCGGAATTTCCTTTAGTATTAATATATTTTCTCAACGACCTTTTTTCTTTGATTTTACGCCAATATTATAGCAATACAGGCCTTACTTTTATCGTCCATTATTACGAAACACGTCTACTCCGAAGAATGATTTTCTGACTACTGGCGATATCAAAGTCAATATATAATAAAAGTGTAATACTACCGGTTGATTCAATATAATATATTGAGATATAAATCATTTTTGTGCCTTATACTGGGAAGTTGTTATTATTTATATCGTTAGTATATATGTTAAATGTACAAAATTTCCAGCAACCCTAACTCCACGCCAATCTGGTGAAGTTAGTACAGCATTTGACGTTGGTGGAGTATTGGGCGCCATTGTGGCCGGACTTTTATCGGACGTAGTCGGATGTCCGGGTATTGTCTGCACCGTATTCTACTTCCTATGCGCTCCAACGGTGAGTTATACAGCTGTTGCGATTTTAACCTAATCATAATCGTTACTTGATTTTACTCTGTTCTAACGATTTTCTCATAATATTGCTGGAATTGGTTGGTTTCAAATTTTAGGGTGAGCTTTTTGTAAGCAAAAAACCTTTAACTGCGCGGTATAATCTATGTTAAATCTCTTTCAGCTTCTCTTTTACCAGTGGTGGGGTGCCACGTCTTATTATTTGAACATAGGGTTACTTGTCATAGCTGGTGTATTAGTTAATGGACCGTATGCATTGATAACTACGGCGGTTAGTGCCGAGCTGGGTAAGTTTACGTTGAATCAAAATACGTCTTATCACATGAATTTAATGGCCTTAAAATAAACTGTGATATTATATCACATGAGTCTATAAATCGTATTCTAGATTTAAGGCCTTATCTACACTAATATTATAAAGAGGAAAACTTTGTTTGTTTGTAATGAATAGGTTCATAAACTACTGGACCGATTTTAAAAATTCTTTCACCATTCGAAAGCTACATTATCCACGAGTAATATAGGCTATATTTAATTTTGAACAAATTAGGGTTAAATATTAGGGTTTTTCGGGCACAAGGTGTAAAAAATCAACCAAAAAATAAAAAAGGGGGTAGCATAGCAAAATGTTCCATGTTGGCATGTACTAAAAAGGTAGGCTAGGCATTAAGGAGAAACAAAGTTCGCGGAAGCAGCTAGTCACTAGTGTATTATAAATGAATAATGGAATTGCGAAAATAACAATGTTTATCACATAAGTGAAAATACTACTTTGTATAGAAAAAAAATTGTTTCTTTTTGTCTCAGGGACACACAGTAGTTTGTCGGGTGATTCACAAGCACTAGCCACTGTCACTGCCATCATTGATGGTACAGGCAGTATTGGTAAGTGTATATATTTATTATTGGTACATAAGTTTAGTAACTGTCTATGAATACTTTTGGAAATTTAATGTATTTAATGACCACATTTGTCTAATAAACATTGCTTTATTAAGAACTCACATATATTTGAATGTAATAATGTAGTGTTTGCTGAACTTATATATAACATATAACTTGTAGATATAAAACTTCAAAATATATTTTAATAGATTTTTTTAAAATTAAAATTAGTTAACTGTTGTATTTATTGTTTAGTGTTCTCACTGCCAACCACACTTGCTCCGTGAGTTAGTGCTAAACATATTATCAGGATGGGCTTAATACTAACAAAACTGGCAGGAATAAAAGATCATTTTGCTCTCTGTAGGTTTCATGTGAGCATCAGAAAATATGTCAATTGAATATGTTTCTTTTGTTTGTTTAGGAGCAGCTGTTGGTCCTTTATTAGCAGGAGTTGTGTCAAGTGCTGGAAGTTGGTCACATGTCTTTTATATGCTGATTATATGCGACTATATGGCTCTTGTCTTCCTAATACGGTAATTTTTGTAATAGTATATAATATTCTAGTTAAAGAGAATAGAATGTCTAGAATGTCATATCTGTTTTCAAATTTCCTTATAATGCTTTTTTCTATAATTAATTTATTTCGCATTTTCTTCAGTCCCATAACATTAAGCCTTCGGTCAACCTAAATTTTGACATTTGACAGTTTTATTTCATATAAATAATTACAAATTAATATAATTAATTAGTAATTAACGCAAAAATAAGATCAACATATTATTTAATTTCATATACATTATAAATAATGCTCCATCGTATGTTTAGAGTTGCATAGTACAACCATATTAAATGAACAAGCTTTAGCTTATAAACATAAAAATACAAATGTAAAAAAAATTATTTATTTGGTTTTAACAACTAAACTTTATTTACAGAATAGTAAAATCAGAAGTACAAAAAATACGTCAGAACAGGAGGCTGGCATCGCCGCGACTCGTGCGCATCGAGTAGCAGTATTATATTATTTTATAATAAACATATTGACTTTAACTTCTTTTTAATACTTTTCATAGTAAATTCTTTAAATGCTACCCACACGTCAGTATGTAAGGTTGATATTATAAAACAACAGTTTTAGCAACTTGCCTACAATGTTTTTCTTTCTTTCGAACTGATTTAATTTAATTAACAAAGAAACTTTACAATAAAATACTGTAACAAACCCAGTCATTTCTTTAGTCCACAGCCAGGGTTTGAACCTAGAAACTCAGGGATGAGAGAACCTTCTAGGCCAACACTGAATGAGACAGATATTTAAAACAAAATATATTACATAAGTAAAAAAACAAATGAATCCTGACATATATTTTTTTATTCATTATAATGAGTTAAATACAGGATTTTATCATATTTAGTCTTTCAGTTGATGCTTTTAAGTATGATCCTTAAACAACTCAACTCACGTCCAGTGATATATGCTAGGCATATGTTAAATTTTTTTATACAATAATTTTACTTATGAAAAAATTAGCTTTATACTTATTATACTATAACATATTTAAGCCCTTCCCAAAGGTAAAATAAAAGAAAGACTATCTCCAACTGAGCCCCACGCCACTCTATTCAGTTGAAATGCTGCCACCCAAACAGAGAGCACTATAATCCATATTATTGCTCCAATTGCACTAAATACCACATCTAAAAAACAAACAAATCTAGAAATTTCATAAAACCCAATTAACTAAATTCATTTATAGTCACAAAATAGATGAATCCATGAATTGTTAGCTAGTTATGGTTCTTTCCAATCACAGTAAGCTTTATTTTATTAAAGAGTTTTCAAGGACTTACATTTTTTTATCTCCTTTTGTTCATCAAATGGTGATTTTTTGAATGCATCATTAAAGAACCACACTGCATTAACAGCCCACACAAATGGCAAAAATACACATCCAACTAAAAAAATATACTTATTTAGAATATTCTAAATGAATACATATTATAAATGTTTATTGTACATTTCAACATCATCATATCCTATAACTCATCTCAAAATAAAACAAATTTGGTATTAAAACTATTTGGTATTGCTGAAAATTTTAAAGTTTAAGACATTAAAAGTATTTACAATGATAGGTAACATACATATTTAGGTACAGAGATAGTGGCGGATTAACACATTTGCTGCCCTACCACCTACACAGACAAGAAACTTGAAAATTATTGCTACATTTTAAAATGCAAACACAACAAAAATATCAAAAGACAAAGATTTTCTTAAAATGAGTACTGGCCAAAAGTAAGGCAAACACTCCAGAAGAATTTATTAACAACTAAAATTGTCTCATATCTACTTTCCATGCCCGCCACCTCAAAATTTACTGAAAGAGTAAGATAGAATTAGAGTAAGATAGAAGTAGGATAGAATTAGAGCATGTATTAATTTAATAAAAATGGAACTCCTTATTTATTTTAAATTCAGTTATAATTGTGATAAGGCATATGAAGTTTTAAAAAGATTGTAACTTAGTAAATTGTGAGATAAGCTGTAAAAAATATGTATTTAAAACAATAAATAAAATACTGTTAATTTTTTTTAACTGTTTCTTATGTCGTGTCTTCATATACCTATATATTTACTTTATTAATTAAAACAAAGTTGGTAACCCTAGCAACTAGGTAGGTAATAATACTTCAGATATTGAAAACAAACAAATCAGTATTATAACGAAGCTAACTAGATAAATATATTTTTTTTTCTTACCTTTGAAATAGTTCCTACAGAGCTCAAGCTTTTTGTCATTTGGGAGTTTATTTAAATCCATTTTATAGCAATATATAATATAATATATATATATAGCAATAAGAATTTGTCTCACTTAGGTACCTAATACTTTCTGCCTCTTATTGTTCACAAAATTTAAAAACAATTTATGGTCAAGATTTACATATGATTCATGAAACTAATAAAGTATGTAGATTCAAGATTGTATTGTAGGTATGTTGTGATTTCGTAATTGTCTAAAGTCGCTGTCAAAACTGAAAACGTTGCTGGCTCCGTCTATGCCACAGAACACTATTACATCTAGCCTCTGGCCTCTGGGTCTAGATACCAAATAAATTAAAGTATAACGTTTCCACTTTCCAGTTTACTTTTTCAGTTTGTACAATACTGTTATTACGATTACAATAGGTTTATGTAGTGTTCCAGTAAATAAAACAATAAGAAAATTATAAAGTAAAAATATTATTATCTTAAAAGATATAGATGTATGTGAAGATGTAACAAAATATAATAAAAAATTTAAATATCAAAAAACCTTGTATCCATTTCAATTATTAGACATAATTATAAGTGGTCGTTGTTTAAAAAAGTAACAAAAATGGCGTAATTTGTGAGATGTCAGTTCAGTGAAAATGTAAAATAAATAAAAATGTTTAACCGTGTAAAATATGTGATTTTGTTTGTATCCGTCCTATTAATAAGTTTGAAAATATGTAAGTATTGTAATTTTCAGAACAGGTTAAAAAGTAAAAGCAATGTCAACATCAGGTTGTTATTAAACGATGGGCAAAGAATGTTTTATTCCTGCAATTATTGATGCTTGTAAGGCTTTCATTGTTACAGAATTTTAAATAAATTATTTGAATAAAACATTAAAATGCCTAAATACCAACACGATTGATATATATCAATACGTAAGATTTTGGTGAAACGAGCTATCCTACGTATTATTATCTTAACGGTAACTACAAAATCTTAGAATCCTTTCACTGTCGTCCTAAATATCATAAAATTTATTTTAAATATCAATAATTTAAACGAGCAAGCCAGTATTGTAACCAAATTTGAAAATCTTTAAAACTGCTGAATGAGGTAGATTTGTATTCTAAATGTGTTCATATAACAAAGTAATTTATATTAATAATTTTCCTTTTGACTACCCATAAGTACAAATCCAATTTTAATACAATCAGCAAAGTTATTGTTTCTAATATTCATTAAAATTTATTTGATTTAATTTATTTATAAACAAAGTAGTTATTCTTCCAAGAATTAAATTGTGGCGTAGTATTAAATGTCTAAAATTTAAAACTGTTATAATTATTTAGTGGTAAAAGTATTGACTACTGTGATATTTCTCTTATTGAAATTGTTTTTAATAATTATTATATTAGTCCTTTAAAGGTTTACATGCCTTACTATGAATCAATAATACAATAAAACAATAAACAATTAAATAGACAATTGATAACATTATCCTTGATTACGGATTGCATTACTTCCCAAAGTTTAAGGTCATCCGTTTCCATTTTACAGGTAAATAGATGGCAATATAAATTCAAGGCAGTATTGCTTATACATTTAATTAGTTTTCAATTTATAATGTATAATTCTGTTTATGATTGTAACTAATGAAATAAAAAAATACTTTTACATTATTTAACCTATAAAAATATCAATAGTAACATACAGTACAATATAGTATAGGAGTATATACAGTACAATATCTATAACTGGAACCTCAAGAAAGATACCAAAATATTTGGTTAAATGCATAGAACTTATGGAACATATTGACTTAGGCTCATTTTCATTTTACTTATTTACTAAAATTAAGTAAATAATATAATATATATTTTAAAAAAATATTTTAAAAAAAATCTTCAAATAAAATAAAAAATTTAATCATTGAAAGATCAGTAATTTTTGTTTGCGTTAGATTCTTTAAAGCATTGTCTAATGTAATAAAAGCATACAACTCTTGTTTTTCAGAGTTGCTGGTTTGCTCTATAAAATTCTGTAAAGTATTTAATACTGTTCTTGCCTTTTTCATGGTAACACATTAAGCGCATCTTGTATTATAAAATTGGTTTTCTGAGCTACTGAATTCCTGATTCCGACACCACTGTATTTAAATCTGCAGTAGATGAAATAGAAATATCTTTAACTTCAGTTTCTGTTGATGATGGAAAACTTTGGTGTTAATAACAGTTTCTTATAATAGTCACAGTGTTACAGATTCCAATATTGAAACTTGCACTTTACCTATTAACATGTTTATAAACAAGTTCATGTCTCAATTGAACTTTTTGAGCCATTCATTATTAGACCTGAAATCGTCCACTTCCAATGATTTAGAGTAAATTTTGGCTCCACTTACACAGATATTTTTGTTTTGAAGGCTGTGAAGTAGTTTTGTATTTTTTGCATGTCTGATTAACTTTTTATTATTTTTAATATACTGATACTCATTGGTAGGCCAAATTGTTCTGGAACATCTTTTTCTCTCGATTGGTCTCAGTAAACATGTGTTGTTAATATGAGCCATAAATTATCCATTCCTTAATTGATAATTATGTTTTTTTTATACTCCTAAATTGTTTTCTATGAAACAGTGGTTGTTTACATCACCAATGAACTTTCCTCTGAACTCCAAAAAAATTTTTTGAGTTATAGAGAGAAAATATGTAAGCAATTTAATATTGGCAAGACTAAATAATCATTGTATAATTTTTTGTTTGCTATATGGTGTATTCTTTACAAACAGAGAGCATTTATGTTTAGGTACCAGTGATCTCCAAATACCCTCATTGACACTCTACAGTCCTGGGGCAGTGGAGTACATAGATGTACTTGTGAGACGGGTGCATGATAACCTTACATTGGTTTGTGCCACTCGTGGAGATAATACTGCAAGAGCCTATGTGTGGAATTATGTTGGGAATAATACCGGGGCGAGGTAATATTAATCAATAAACTTGTTGCATAAAAAATAAAATAGTTAAATAATTTTTGTGTCAGATTTAATCAGATTCCAATCATTCTACTTATGCTTCAGTCTGTATGCACATACACTAAATTTTGTTGCTTTTAATTTTCCTTACAAAAAGGATTAAGGTACGTTCAGACATTTTTGTTGGACAATCCAAGAAATATTGATTATTAAAAACACAGATTCTATATTAGAAATATTTCTTTCAGCACTTTCACAGTATCACCATCAGGTCTGGCCAGCAGCAGTCAATTGGAGAAGTATGACCTTCAGCTGACAGACAGTGGTCACTACATGTGCTCATCGCCACCATTTAGCATCACTAAGTATTTATTAGTGCAGAAGAGAGGTAATTATAATAATTAAAAATATATTTTTTGTTTGGCAATCAAGTAAAATATCATACCCCATTACAAACAAATGCAAGATTTTAATTTTTTTTATATTACCAATTTGTTTATACCTCTACCCTTTATTATGGACTATATACTGTAATTGGCTGGGACTATTATTCATGGGATTTCGAACCACAGGGATTCACACACATGGGATTACACAGGCTGCAAAACTGCTTGATTGGTATTCCTTAGTTGAATAGTTCAGTATCCGTTCGCAGAGATTTGCCAGATAGATTCTGTGTTTGTTCACCGTTCAAATTTATCTCTCATGCTCGAAGCCCAAATGATGACACTCCATACAGTGTATTGTAATTGTATCCTTTAGGCTCGCAATGTGCCCGCGGAGCTTTCTCTTGCGGCGCTCGTTGCGTTTTGCCTCGGTACGTGTGTGACGGAAAACCAGATTGCGCACGCGGCGAAGACGAAGCGCTCGACATATGCCCACCGCAGCCATGTCTGAGTAAGTGCATATTATTTGTTACTTGTTATGATAAATACCCTATTTTTTATAATAAACGATATTAATTGAATGTTTATGATGTCAATTGTTCAAATTTGTTCACATTATTTTAGATAAATTTCAGTCAGTGATGGTTTTTCTATGTGAAATCTTTGAAATAACTACAGTTAAAATAAACTTTATTTCATGTTAATGAAAAGAAATGTAAATTTTGAATCTCTTAAAAATCAATTATAGAAATAAATTAATTATTTCAGGAAATGATCGCCTGAACTGCTCAACTGGCAGGTGTATACCGGAAGCGGCGTGTTGTCACACAGCGGATGTCCTTTGTCAACAGGACAGTTGCTGTTCAGAGCATCCCAGATTTGCACGGCTTGATGGTGATTATAAGGAACTATAAAAATAATTGGGCACTACAACCCTACATGGGTTTCGAAAGGTCTTGACCCTTAGATTGTTTCCATTTTTTGGACAAGTATATAAGTTTTCTTTGATTTTTGGTATTAACATATTCTTCTCGTTTTTTCTTACCATAGGTACAAATATTTAGTGTATAACCGGGGTTTGATCTCAGGACCATTAAGGAAGTCTATACGCGCATTGTGTACTAGTTAATGTATTTTCGTGACAAAAAAATATAGTGTTTTTTTTTAATAACTGGGGGCAAATTGGCAAGATATATATAAACTGGATAGATAGCTCATGATAACAAGTAAGGATACTCGAATGCCAGAGGGCTCGCGAGTGCGTTACCGGCCTTTTAAGAGTTTTTTTTTAACCTTTTAAGAGAAGATGGAATTCTTAAATATGCTTGAATTTCAGAAGGCGACGAAGTACTCGAATATACTCGCACTGAAGACAGACACGCCACAGACGATCTCACATTCATACAGTCCACTATATATACGGTCACAGGTAACTTTGTACCAAATAAACTATTCTCAAAGTCAAAACTTTGTTTTTGTATATGCCATAACTGCCTTTCGACACGTACTGCAAATTTTCTTTTAAACTATTTTATATTAATTCTTTTAATGGAATGTATACGAAATTATTAACGAAATGAGAAAACACAAATCACTTAACATATGAAATCCTAAATGATTTTTTGTTTGGTAGTAAGATATTTCTATAAATTAAATACTTTATTTCAGAATTAAATACTACAAACAATCTCGTATATAAAATAACATAACGAACACATAATACGCCGTACGACGCTTTCGTTGAATCTGTATTATATTGACTCCCAACTAATTTTCTTGTTTAATAATTCCAGCTTGCGCCCTCATCTTCATGATAGCAGTAGTGCTGTTGGTATCGGCACTGTGCAAGATGCACATGAAGAGAGCCGCTTTACGCGGTTATGCGCATGCGCATCGCGATACGGCGCATCACTATTCGGTGAGTATATATAAATATAGCTTTGTTGTGTTGTTATATTAATAATCACGTAGCATAATTAATAATTATTAGTAAATTTATATACCAATTTGTATTTTCAGGCTCGCTACCCTCCGCGTTACGAATCTACGCGACTTTTAGATCTACCCTCTTTAAGTCCTACGCGGCAGCAGACACAGGTGATTTGATAGTTTTAATTTATATTATATGTAATTGAAATTTCTTGCTGTAATTTAAATAATCATAACTTTTAAATTATATTTTTGAATTGTATTATGCTCACTAGACCGACTGGCCCAACTGGGCAATGACCCTAAATTGTTTTAAAACATGGTTGAAGGTTGTTCAAAGATGAAATATTTATTTTATTAATACATAGACAATAGACCAATATTAGTAAGTGTTACAAATAGTTGGTAATAGATGGCGCTATTACTATTTTAACGAATATTATTTTGATAATTTTATCAAATTGGGCCAAAAAGAGGCCAAAATCGATATAAGATAATAATTGTTACACATATTTATTGAATATTTCAGTGTGAACCCGAAAGCGCGACTTCTACGCCGATGTGCGAAGTCACGAATCCAGTCAATTCTGGCTTCGCTCTTTCACGGCTCGGCTCCATGTTTTGTACTAGATATTCTCAGGTAAAACTATTTATTTTAATCGACTGCATTCACCTTCGCCTCTCAGTCGTTGGACGGGTTGGAGAGAGACCCATGACCGCAATCTTGTATTTAATAAAATTTAAAGTGGATCTACAACTTTTTAGGTCTAGGCCTCAGATTTCTCAGATAGGTTGCCTTGTATGCCTGAAACACGCCGTTGATTTTTGGGTTTCCTCAAGATATTTTTCTTCACCGTTCGAGTGAATGTTAAATGTTCTATGTGAGAAGAAACGTCCATTTGCAAGACCAGGGATCGAACCTGCTACCTCAGATATGAGAGGGTCGCATGGTAAAGACAGACACTGCTCTGTGACGAATCTAATAAAAAGATTAAATAATGTGTTTTAAACGAGGTTTTGACAAATTTTGATTTTTATAAATTTTCAGGTTCCTACTCAAGGTGACGTGGAAATGACTGACGTGAGATCCACTTCGCTGAACAATTCGCCAACGCGGAACCCACCTTTGGACTATCGCTCGCCAATTCCCAGTTCCGAATTATATTACACGAACCCGGACCTTACCAACTTAGGTCGGGACCTCAATTACATGGCGACGCCGATAGAATTCTTCAGACGGCGTAATCTACGTCGGAACACCTTAGATAGGGTCATAGACCAGTTGACTCACGCCCCAAGACCGCTGACGCTGCAGCTGGGGAGGTTCCAGCTCAGCATACCGAGGTTCAACCGTCGCGACCCTCGGCCGGACACGCCGGACATCGCCGAAATTAATATAGACAATCTAGATTTCGTGCGTCTCAACTCTAACGACACGTACACTTTGAACGGCAGGACCATTCGCTTGTTGGGGGCGGACTTTGAGAACTACCCGCATCTGGACGGGAATCGACCCCCTCCGTACAACGAGGCGATGAGGTACAAAATATACGGACCTCCCCCGGAGTATTTGAGCAGGGAGGGTATCAATAGGGAGAATGAGGCCACGAATAACATTGAAATGCCGCCGTGCTACGACGATTTGGGTCAAAACAGTAATAACGGTAATTCCGGTCACATTACCGGTACTTCCACGAGTAATTTTGCGTTTTGTAACGGTAATAGTACAAGAGGTAATGAAGCAACCGCCGGTAACGTCTCGAGTACCGAAAATGATGCAAACGGTAATATTACGAATTCTCAAATAGAAAATGTAAATAATAATATTCCAGAAACGATCAGTTCCGTTATAGATAACTTGCCAGCCATAGACAGTGATTTTAACGCTAATGACAACGTCTATAACGAGACCGTAGTTGCCGAATGAGGGTAGATTGATAGATTAATTTAAAATAGAGGGTTCCATAGATAGAATCAAAAATAAATTCAAGTATAAATAAACGGATCGATAGTTAATGTTAAAAAAATAGTTTTTATTAAAGCTCTCGGGCCCACATAGATATAAATAAATAATAAAAGAGACATTAATTTCATTTTGTTAACTTTTTGTTATATAAATACGTGAGTGACGTGACAAATTTAACGTTATTTAAATAATGTATATGATTAAGATTACTTTTACGCGTTTGACAAAATGCAACAAATCTATGGACCACTCTAGGAACTTCCTCACCTTATTTGCCCACGTAAGACACGTTTTGGCCACATTTGCCACATACGTCTATTGTGCCTTAGCTACCCACACATTAGTTTTGCACATAAAGTAGTAGATTTCTATAATGTTTCATGTACGCAAAGTTTTGTAATATATTTTTATGTCAGTGAGTCGCTAAAAAGGCTGTTTAGACACGAACAACTTTGAAGTTAACGTTTCGTTGTCATAGACTTTTTAGTGCACTGACAACTGTCAACTGTCATAGACTATATTGAGCTTAAAGTGTACAATGTAAATGCCAATTAAATATAGGGCTGCTGGGATTTTCATGAAAGTAGCCCCTTTTAACCGTGTCATATTCAAACTTAGGCTTAGAAATCACCCGCTCATCCAGAGACACATCATTAGAATTAATTTTTAAAGTCCTTTGCCAATGTCTTTCTGTGATTGTTGTCAACGAATGAGTTGTCTTGCCTCTAAGCTGCTTTGGCAATTTCTGTTGCCCACAGAAACATTTATTATTTCAAAAAATGAGTTCATGTGTTGCTATGAAGCTATAAGAGTGAGCCAGTTGTCATACTTATGGACAAAAAAATGAATTTTGAATGATTCTGTTCTGAAATGAGTATTTCTTCTTGGTTAAATAGATCTGTAGGTATTCCGGCTGATTGTTACCTACAATTGTAAAATAATGCTTTGGCATTTTAAGAATACACACAATAATGTTCATTTGACATATTCTGCATTCAAATCACAAGATGGCATTGTGTGCGCAATTAAACTGTCATATTGTATATGGATATCTTTACACAAATATTTTTATTCACTTTTAGATTCCCAAGCTATATGTCTGCGTTCAATACAAAAAAAACTGGTTTTCAAAAAATTATTTCTTAACAGTAAATAGTTTGTTACTCCTTCGTAAAATACTCATATGTATATATTCTTTTAATAGTTTAGTCAATTTTAAGTAAATTAACTGAAAATAAATTAAATACCGCCATTATAAAGTTTGCTTTTAACTGGTTTTATGTTTTTGTTTAATTTACTTAAAATTGATTCAACTTTACTTTAAGTTAAGCCATTTTCGTTCGTAAGTTTAGATGAATTACGATTTTAATATATCGCGGGTACGATAAGTTATGGGGTGTCCTGAAAGTATTCAGAAACAAACCTATTTACTTGGAAAGCCCTATAAACATTTTATATTAATTTAACTGATTTGTCAATTTATTTTCTGATTTCAAACAAATGTTTACTTATTTTAAAACAGAATTGAAGAAAAAATTATAAGGATACCCTGTAACATAAACGATTAAATATGTGAATTGCACTTTGACAAATATACATAATATTAACATAAATTGGAGATTTTGGTAGAACTAAACTGCCAAATTCATAAATGTGAAATTTCTCAAATAATTCTCTCAGTAAGAGTAACTAGAAAAGAGTATGTGATCTGCAGAAACTGAACAAGGATTTGTCTCGGGTATTAATCCCATTTATGTACGAGACAAATGCTAAATGAGATGTATGTTGGTCTGTTAACATGTAAAAGACTTTGGAGAAGGTTAGTTGTGTAAAGAAAGTCTCCAATATATCTATAAATGAGGAGTAGTCATCTCGGAAATAAGATCTCTGAAATGTGCGAATTGCATTTTCTTCAGAATATACAGGAGAATACCATTAGGGCGACGTCCCATGATCTAAAACGTTTAAAATAGTGAAATTCGCAAAAATAAATGTAAATTTTTATGTTCAAGAAAAAATTTTGATTCAATTGAGTTGTGTATCGTTAAGAAATCTTAATCAAAAACACGTATTTAATCTTATTACTTCTGTATTTTGAAGACAAATGTATCAATAAAATTTAAAATTCCGACCAAATTGCTTTATGTAAAAATAAGTGTAAATAAATGTGTTAGATTTTCTATGTCAAATAGTCATCGCCGTTTCGATTGTTTGCCTGTTTCATAATTGGATAGATTAAGTTAAGAGAGGAAATTGCCATAGACAAGAAAAAGAAAATTAAATTGTGGTGTTTTTTTTTCATTAGCGCCATCTAATGACAGGGTTATGAAGTATTTGTGATATTTTGAGATCGTAGTTATGAAACGGGTACTCGCTTTGATTGTTCCATAGCTTTCGCACAAAAATGTACTTAAGAATTTCGGAATTTCTAATCATTTTCATGACAACGAAATACAATAATTGAACATATCATTGAATTGTTTAGTAATTATGCTTATAGCGTTTATGTTTGTTTGTTCGTTTGTATGTCACGGATATAAATGTTTTGGAAGATGCCAAAAATCATCAGTTTGTTAAATGTCAGAGTTTATCTGTTCTGGCAACTCTTTGATATCAAGCAATGTCGGATTAACTTAAAATATAAGTTATCTTTAATATACAAACTTGATTTTTGTCTTTTTTAAGTGAAAATGTTCAGCCTTGTAAGGATAAGTGAAATGAAAAAACTCAAACACAAACAAACAAACGAACATAAACTTTCATTGTATAAAATTATGTTCATAAACGATTGTTATAGTACAAAATATACTGATGCCTTACCATTGTTAGTGTAATAAATATTGTTTTAGAAAAACTTTTTTTATTTAGATTTGAACTATTCAAATCAAGTCAAAATATCATTTATTCATATAGGTAACACAATGTACACTTATGAACGTCAAAAGACAAATATAAATTAAATGGCTCTAAATTTTACATTTACTGCCAATATTTTCTCAAATCAAGGGAGTAGAACGGAGGAGAAGAACTGGCATTGAACTCTCCGCCACTCTTTTTAATCGCCAAGTTAGGCCTCTTTTCCATTACACGGTTTCTCGCCGTGAAAATCTACGGTTAATTCGCCGCGTGTAGGCACGGTCGTCAGTGTGGTATGGATCACTATATGAGCTTGTCGACGTGCACGGTGGCGCCAAGGCACGGCGCCGCGGCCGCGTGCGCCGTGACTGCCCCTCGGCGCGCCGCGTCTACGCACGGCGTGATTTTCACCAGTGTTGTATGGCAGTCTATCGGGGTGTGTCGACGGTGCCGGACGTACGCACGGATTCGTGACCGCTTATATACGCTGTTTCGCGATTTTATTATAAAATGAACATAAATCAAGAATTATTAATTACGTTGATTAAAGAAAGGCCTGTAATATGGGATAAGACCA